>NC_141140.1:48503551-48676551 GCF_053477565.2 Lygodium microphyllum | reverse complement strand
TGCACACGTCCATGCGTGCACACATGCATGCACGAGTATGAAGAATGGTGTGTCACACACACGTCTTTGATGATATAATAATTCACGTTCTCAGTTTTTTTTGTTTCATAAATTTTTTACTTTTTACGTACAAATATTTTTAAAAAATGTTGTTTGCACCCCCCATTTCCATCCCTTGATTCTTGCCATCACATCCTCGTCCCCAATGTTGATCTACGAATTCATCCCTTATTGATCAGCTATTTAAAACAGCTCAAAAACATGTAAATTACAGAAAGTTTCATTAAACAAAGAGTAGTTCTAGAGAGTGTATGTGTCCCACATGCAAAGTCCTAATTTAGGAGGATCCTTTTACATCTATAAATAGAGCAACTACCCATGATTCAGCCCAATACTTGTCTTGTAGCTTTCAGCCACCATCAGCCCTCTTCCACTAGCTGTCCAGCCTCGAGGTCGCCCAGCCTCTCATTACTGTTATCGCCTGCCATCATCTTTAGGCAGTTAGCATGCTGTGTTTACTAGCTAAATAGAGCAACTGCCCATGATTCAGCCCAATACTTGTCTTGCAGCTTTCAGCCACCATCAGCCCTCTTCCACTAGTTGTCCAGCCTCGAGGTCGCCCAGCCTCTTATTACTGTTATCAGCTGCCATCATCTTTAGGCAGTTACATTGCTGTGTTTACTAGTTCCAGCCCTAGAGATTGTTGCATTTTGGTTTGTGGCCTGTTGTCCTTCCATTTCTAGTATTGGCTCGATTTGCATTTGCATCTACAACAGGTCGTTTTTGTGTTTTTAGCACTTTCTTCATCATCCTTTGCTTTGACAAGTGATTACTGTACCTCGGATCCATCTTTGATGGATAACGCACATCAACACCTCCCTTAGCCCTCTCCCACGAGAGCCACCGGCTGTTGGACAACTTTGCCCTTGAGCATCTTGTACATTCTTTTCTTCATTTATAACATTTATTCATTCACTTTAGAGTTCTCTCTCTTCCTTGTTTATATTTTGTGATTTGCATTTTGCGTTTAGAGTTTGCATTTATTGCATTACCGTTTGAGTTATTGTGTCTTAGTCGTGTTTGTACATTCTGTGTTTTCTCAATGCAAAACCTAGCATATCTTCACATGGTATCAAAGCTGGTGCTCTTTTAAAGTGTATCCTGTGGTATTGTGGAGGCTTGATTTTGGGTGAGATATACGGACGAGACACAACCATTTCACAATGTGTTTGAACTTTGACTTCTTCTTGGGATCCTACTATGCCTTGTCAAGCTTCTTCATCATTGGAGGTCCTGAGGAAACATTATGGACTCGATGAGAACGATAACTCTTCACCTTCACCTTTATTTTCTTCTTTTTTCCTTGACAAATGAGGAGTTGTAAGAATTCATGTAGAAGAAGTATGGTCCAATTTACATCTCTCCTACTAGCTTTTCTACCACATCCGGACCTGTTAGTGAGGTAGATCACCTCTCATCAAGGAGGATATACAGCATTTGGGACACTAGCGAACCATCTTCTTCATCTTAGTTAGGCCTAGTGTCAGGTTCGTATAACCCGTTTGAGTCATTTGAAGTAAAACCCTCAAACATACATCTACAAATATACCAGGAATTGTATCTTATGTTTCTTTTGAGCATGAGTTGACACTTCTCTTTCACACTTCCCTCTTGTTTCACCCACATCTCCACAATCTCGTTCTTTTGCATTCAATACTTTAGGATTGTTCTCCACTTCTCCATCCAATAGATTGGGAGTTATGTTTTCTGTCTCTGCTCCTAGTTTCTTCTTTTCCTCTACACCCCATGTCACCTATCCTCAGTTGAATGCCACTTTGCACCCTTGTACATTGTTAGGGGGAATGCCACCCTTTAATACTATATATTCCCCACAACCGCAAGCAAGCATATCTATTTACCTTGGGACGGCGGTGATGGGTATTTTTCTCATTTTCCTTAAACACTCAACTTCTCATCTATTGGCCTCTTAGATGCAAGGAATTTCATCCTTTGCTTATGGTGCACTGTCACACACTCCATGGTTCACTCCTACACATGGATTTTCATCCTTTGTTCAATGTGTCCCTATTCCTTCTCCATGGGCTACTTATGCGGTCACCATGACTATATCTAGTCATTCTATTTCCACTTTTGGATCCATTGTGTACACTTCATGTATGCATAGTGGTCACTTTAGGATTTATTCCCAAGTGTACTCCACTCCCCCATCCTACTCACTTTACCCACCTTTTCCATTCTACAGCACTAGCACTGCTATTGCTACAACCTAGAATGCCTTTGCAGATAAGGCTTACTTTAACGGGCGAATCTCACCACTTGGTCAAACTTTGTGCAACAAGTGCTTGAATCGTAGGGTCTTCGGGACCTACTTGTTGGTGTTGACACTATATAAAATCATTGAGTGACTCACCCTGATCGCATTCGTCAATGGAGAGTCCACAATGCTATAGCCAATGTTGAGTTAATGTAAGGGTTGCTTCTTGATTCCACTCTTAGTTACAACCTTTTTCCCTTGCATGTGAGCATTGGAGCCATCTCATTGACTACTATGCGGGGCAAGATTACACTTGACGTATTGATCTCAATATTGAGCTTCATGAGTTTTCCATTAAGCAAGGGGATGATTTGAAAGTCAAGTTGGCCGAATATTGGCGGTTACTTGTTGAGTTTGCCACTATTGGCTCACTGAAGTCAAATGACAATCAAGTTACAGAGTTTGAATGTCAGTTCTTGCGTTACGCAAGGTTGCATGATCAAGTCTACAAGAAGTTCTCGCGCATTCTTATTCAAAGAGGGGTCTGGTTGTCTCTTCTTCTCAAGGGAAAACCGAAGGTAGTAAGAACTCACAAGATGCAAAGGCAACTCAAAACAAGACACTCCTTCTTGAGACGGAAAAAAAAAATTAAACCCATTTCGTAATACGTTCCTAAAAAGAATAGGTTTTGCACATTGCTAGAGCTTAGGCTATGTGGACGATGAGTGTGGGTAACTGCAACAGTGTAGCACTAATAGAAGGCTGAAAATTGATCACTCGAGGCAAATAATTGCTAGGCGACAATAGGAGAGGTATTTACTGATGTAGACTGCTTGATGGAGAGCAAAAATGCAGGTTCTACAGCAATTACCTGGTGGGGGAGATGGCAGTAGTTTGTCGCTGGCACTAGATTCTGAAAACGCATGCTTATTAGGTGCTATGATGATGCAACAAATGGAGACCTCCAAATAGCAGGGCAATGGTTGAAAACAGACCGCCTATGGCTGGATAGTGATGGGTTGTAGTTGGTGATGGTTGGACAGCAAATGGTAGGTGGCTGATGGTTGAAATCTTCAGGGTGGAGTGAGAAACTTGCACTAAAGGATGAGGTTAAATGATGGGCAACCATCTATTTATAGATGTTGAAGGTGTCCCAAAAAAAAGGGTTTTGGGCGACCATTGAAACTCTCTCGACCTGCATACCAAATTTGTGTTTTTCATTTATTAAGCGTGTTTTGGGGCTGTTAGAAAATGCTAATCAATATAAAGTTTTAGCTCAACAATGGAGGCTTCCTCTTCCCAGACAGATCGTGCGATATCTCTCTTGATGCTATCATGGCAGTGACTTCTACCTTGTTCTTTCAATTGTGGTGCTTTGTCCTCATCTTTATCTATCATCATGGTTCTTGGCACCACACAATGACCGACATTAGGCTTCTCTTTCTACTTCAGCCTTGATGTCCAAGGTTGAGAGGGAATTTCTATCCTTTTTTCATATTTTATAGGATTTGATACTTGTTTTTGAAATCAGCCTCCCTTCCTTGTTGTACCTATTGAGAAACCCTTCACCCTTCATCCGCAGTTTGCATTTTTGCGTTTTGCGTTTAGGGTTTGCAGCCCCAAAAAGGGGCGCCACCCTAGACTAGCTGTGCCTATTTATAGGTCACTCTCTCACTCATTCTTCACGGCTGATTCATTTAGTCCATCACCTCTTCTCTCTAGCCTCTCCACTGCCCTCACACCTCTTCAGGAGGACATTGTGGTTCGTGGTTCGTGGTTGTCTTCATCATCTTCCTTGTGCTACGGCACCCTTGTTCTCTTGTATCACATTCACTCCATGATTCAGAATTTCATCATTTCATTCATCAGAGTTTCTTCTCTCTTCTCTTCTCTTCTCCATGTTTGCCAAGTTCACTCCATGTTCCTCTCCGCAAACCCTACTGTCTCATTGGTATGTCGTCTTTTGACATGGTATCAAAGCTGGATCTCCTTAAACAGTGGCAAAGATCCTCCACTCTAGTGATGGCAAATACCGGTGGTGGGTTCGGCATCCACTACTCTTCTTCTTCCGCTGCATCAAAATCTCGTTTTTGCAGGTTTCAGGTGTTTTCAGCTTGCTGCCCACACCCCTTTCGCGGAGGACATTGCAGTCTCAGCTATCCCTTGCTGTCATCTACAATCTGGCTCCTGTTTCCAGCCTTTCACCCGCAGTTTGCAGCTGTTTACAATAGAGTGACTATTGCTGATCACTCTCCATTCAGAAAACAATCTCGATTTTACAGATTTCAGGTATTTCAGCTTGCTGCCCACACCCCGAACACAAAGGACATCGCGGTCCAAGCTGGCCATTGCTGTCTATAACAGTTTGGCTCTTGTTTCCAGCCTACCACGCACTGTTCGGAGCTGATTTCATCATACTGATTGTTGTTGCTGGTTTTTCCTACGTTTTTAGTCTTTCTCTCTCCTGCAGACTGCGTTTGCTGTTTTCTCTATTGCAGCTTGCGTTTTTTGTCTCTCTCTTCTCACTTGCGTTTTTCAATTGGTTGCAATCTCTTAGTGCTGGTAGCATCCTCCTATTGGTAGCTCACTTCTAGCCCTTCCATTGCCCTCTCACCCCTTGCGGCGGACATTGTGGTTTGTGCTTCACATTGCTCTCACACCCCTTGAGACGGACATAGCGGTTTGTGGTTCATGATTGACCTCTTCCACCTCTTCCTTCTTCAGCAAGCAACACTGCTGGGTACTCTTGCTGTTGCAGGAACGGTCAATCCCACTGAAGATTTTCGACTTCGATCTTTGCTCCCCATTTCCCCAGAGTATATGCGTCTTCCACCGGGCATTCCTTATGCCACCTCTCTTTTTTGGGCTACAGAGATCGTTTTGCATTGGCTATCAGAGTACTATGCTTAAGGCAATAAGATGCATCCGATGCGCACTAAGTCCTTTCGAGCACATGAAGGATCGATTGGAGCTACGACCTCTTGGAGCTCGTTGCTATGCCAGCGGTAGTCTTCTCCCACCTATTTTTGGGTATTGTGGCTATCTCAGCCCGTGGTTTTGGAGTCCGCTCCATCGAGAGATAGTGATTGTTGGATACCATCTCCTCGTCAGTCCGCTCCTTCAAGAGAGAGTGGCTGCTCGACTCCTTTCTCTTCTTCAGTTTCTTGGTGTACTCCATTGAGAAGAAGCGATTGTTTCCCACTCATTGCTCAGTCTGAGCCCTATCATTGACCCTCGTCTAGTTAGGTTCGAGAGGCCACCTCTGGGAGTTTTTCACCACCCGAGATACCTTCTTCGGTACGCACACGGCACTTCCTTCATCCTCAAACATTTCGGAGTCCATGATCCATGAGTTTTTGGATTTCCTATCTACCTTAGAGGGGATTCAAAGGGGGATGATCTTTCTTTGCCTCCGAGGAGGCATCTACATCTACTGCGACTTCAGAGGAGACTCCTATTCCTCCAATTTCAAAGGGGACCCGCCGCTCAATCATTCGTATACCTTGGTAGAGGCCTTTTATCTTCTTCTTCTACCCTTGGATAGGGTGGCTTCCTTTCAGCAGTCATCTCACATATTGATACCCAGGATCTTGGGGATCTACCTAGATTGGGGCTTTGGAGGTTCATTGGTGACGAGGCCTTCATATTCCTTTTTGCATGGATGCACGAAACTAGTAGCTTCTCTCTTGAGGTTGAGTTTTGGGTTCTCTAGTTCACTCTACTGTTCTTTACTGCAGGTTATCTTTCAGGTGGAAATCTTGGATCTTAGGGATGCTCTACATATTCTTCCTCCTCTTCTTCTTGCCTTGGTCACTTGGTCAGTATGGAGCCAACTCCTGAGATCGAGTATGGGCATATCCTGGGAAAATTGTTCACTTGGACAGGGTCATCTTTTGACAGTATCTCTACTTGGCATTGTACGATCATCATCATCATTGTACTAGGACACTTGTGTTGTAAGTGAACAATTTTCACAGGGGATACTGTTCAAGTGGCACTTGCTGCATGCACATTCTCATCGTGTAGCTTTACTCTATACTTCTTATATGTAGAGCTCCTTTAAGCTGAACTTGAGCTGTCTACACAAGCGGTTCTTCCTATCATACCACCATCCTTTTTCACCACATTACTACTTTATTACCCTTTCCGTCGTTATTGACACCCATGAGTGGTTGGGATAGCTTGTTTGTTTTGTGATGTGTTGGATTTGATCATCCCTTTTCATTCTTTCCATGGGGCATAATTACTTGAAAGGTCACAAATCATCTCTATTTTCCCACAAGACAAAATAAAAAAAGATTCAGTGTTATTCCAACCGCATTTGCAGGTGTTGCTAGGCGATTGGGCAACCGACGAGCACTGAAACCAGCCTTCCTTCTTGGATAGGGTGGTAAATAACCTGATCAAGCACTATTTACAGCAATTAACAATTTCACAAAACTGAAATGCACACTTTACCATATAATCTTGGACATTGGACACTTTGTTGGCCCCAAGACTGGTGCTCCTTTCAGTTTTTATTTAACTTAATTGAAGAAGAAGTTGATGTACAATGGGTTTCTCTCGATTCCTTTCGATATTCCAACTTTCCTGTTGTCCAAAATGACCAGCAAGTCTTCAATTTGATTTGCCCCTTGATTCGGTTGGCCTTCACCCGCTTTGATGGAGATGGAAAATGCCCCAAATTCGTTGATTTGCCAGTCCCTCTACTTGAATTTGACTAAAAACAGGTTCAGTCCTATTAAATCCAAGTCTTGGAGCTTCCAATTTTTGGCATGCTTGTTGAGGCTGTTGCTAAACCCTAATTTCTACTGCAGATTAGGGTTTATAGTAGAGAAATCTGAAATTTCGGCTCCTGTGGTGATCTCAATGTTGTAATCTTTTGGGCAAGGCTGTAGAAAGGTTGGGAGATGAGAGAGAATGATGAGGAGCATTTATTGCTATTGCCTTGTCTCAACAACATGTAGATGCTGTCACATTTTGTTGATTGGTCTTCTCGTGCTCCTGGCTGTCTTTGAAGGTCCTCCAATGGCTGCAAATCAGACTAGTTGCATCTCCTCTCTCTCTCTCTTGTAGGTTGAATCCACTCAAATGCCTCTGTCTAGTCTCTAAAGACGTTTTTTAGTCTTATATGGGCATTTTTGACAAGTGGCAGTCTTGTCAAATGGTTTTTTCAGCATTATTCATAATTAAATATTAATTTGTAATCTAATAATTATTTTGATGCCCAAAAAAATAATCAGATTGGCCAATAATTAAATTGGCTAGGCAACTTCCATTCGCGAGTGTCTCTGCGTTGTCTTTGATGATCAAATTGGCGTTAGATACCATTAAGCGCCACTTCTCTAGTGTCACCAACTAACACTTATAGCCAAATGAATGACCTAGGCCAACAACTAGCACCAGATACCACCAAGCACGTGTGCGGTATAACTTACAATAACTTTTATCTTCGACATCTCGTGATTTCATCGGGTCCCAGGCTTGTAAATTTACTCTAATTCCAGTTACACCTCACATGTGCAACATTAAATTTATCCACATATTAAGTGAGGTTTCAAAAATACATGATCTCATGATAAGCACCCTTAGTCCAATGCCTTGGCCTCTTTGGGGTGTTCACTTGGGCTCCCTTGGTAAGATAATCATAGTCTTTGTAGTCTTTATAGGCCATTGGGCAGCCACCGTGTACCCTTTGTATGATGCCCAGGCTGCTTTGGGGTGGGATGCCTTGGGGTAAAAATGGACTTGAGCTTTTCTTTCAATCCCTTTTTGATTCGAGTTTTGGGCCTAGAGAGTTTCTTTGTCCCACATGCAAATTGTCAAAATTTTCATAAAACAGGGAGCGGTTTTAGAGAGCTTTTGTCCCACATGCAAAACCTTAATTTGGGAGAATCCTTCTGTATTCATAAATAGACAAGTTGCCCACGATTCGGCCCAATCCTTGTCTTGCAGGTTTCAATCGCCATCAGTCCTCTTCAACTAGCTAGCCCCAAGTGATTGCTGCTAGGTGGTTTAGAATTGTCGCGCTCCCATTGCTGTCAGTGATCAACTGCTATAATCTTCAGGAAGTCATATTGCTGCATTTACGAGTAATAGCCCTAGAGACTGCTGCATTTTGGTTTTCAGCCTGCTGTCCTTCCATTTTGAGCATTGGCTTGATTTGCATTTGCATTTGCATCAAAGAATGTTGTTTTTGTGTTTTCAACAATTTTCTTCTTCATCCTTTGCTCTGTCTGGTGGTTAACACCTCCCTTAGTCCAATTCCATGAGAGTCACTAGTTGTTAGACAGCTTTGCCCTTAAGCATTTGTACATTCTTTCCTTCATTTACAGTATTCATTCATTCACTTTAGAGTTCTCCCTCTTCTGCGTTTGTGTTTTGCGTTTAGGGTTTGTGTTTATTATGTTACTGTTTGAGTTACTATGTTTTAGTTGTGTTTGTACATTTCGTGTTTTCTCAGTGCAAACCCTAGTATATCTTCACATCCATCACTATCCCTGTCCGTTAGTTTTCAATTCATATTTTGCATTTTTTACTCTAGGTATTTACTATTTTCTGAGTTTTGGATATATCGACACTTTTGTCTCATAGGCTATTTTGGCCTCTAGTAGATGTTAATACATCTTTATTTCTCTCTTTTGTCTCATAATACATTCTTAATATTGACACTTTTGTCTCATAGACATTGTAGAATCACCACCAGGCGTATTAGTGGAGCAATTAGGAACCGCATCATAGGTGAGATCTTGTGCAGATCTTGAGATTAGCTATAGCCTATAGTCTTCACCATATTTTTTGTACATGGTTTTATTAGATTTGATTTTTTTTTTCTTTCTATCGATGGAATATCCTAGCATAGTCTCATTGTATAGTTATTTTTAGCATTGTTTCATAGGTCACTTATTTTAATGTTATCTTCACCTTACTGGTGAGATGATATTAGACATGGATGTAATCCAGATTTTGTTTCATAGGCCACATTGGCCTTATGTAGACGTTAATATTGTTAGAAGAGCAAAACACACATCGGAATAATGAAAGACACAAGATTGATGAAAGAGACAATGCACAAGATGTTACTGTTGAGATATCGAGCTCCACTCGTGATATGCCAGGGTGACTGTTGTGCATTTATGTCACCGACTTGTTAGTTGCAGATGCGGTTGGTACACCGCCCATGAATAATAGCTAGATGACAGCTATCCTTATCTACTCTAGTTCGTGGTTCAGTTAGTATGTCACCTTAGTTAGTTGAGTTTGGTTTGAGATCCATATATAGGGTTTTTCTATTTCTTTGTATGAGAGTTCTTTTGGCTTACACAACTAAGAAGAGGAAAACTGTTTTCAGCCTCCACCTTTGTGTGTATTCTCCCATTGTGTAAGTGAAAAAGTTACAAGTGAGACTCCTTCCTTCTCTCCCACAATCTTGATATGGTATCAGAGCCTTGTTCATGGTAAGGAGCTCAAGAAAGCAAACCAAGTTCGCGGTGTTCTGGTAAGAGGACCAGTATTGCTTTCATTTTTCTGTTTTGGAAGCAAGTCTCTGTAGGTAGTATAGTCGGAAAGTACAAGAGTGCATTGTCTCAGATTGAGACGCCCTTCGCGTTGTAGCAAGAGGGCAGTATATGCTGCGGGCGAGGGCTTTAGCCCTCGGTTGCTCTGTTTTTTTGATTTGAGATCATTTTAGGGCTTGTTTTGAAGGCGGAAGTTTTCTGCACGCACTCAGGAAAAGGCCCTGTTTTATGCTGTGCGACCACCGGTCGGTGAAAAGTTACCGTAGAAATTGTATCGTATGCCTGTGCGCAGAGACATTGGGAGTTACAGAATCATCCTTGTTGCCTGTTGATGCAAAATCGTCACTAGGAAGTGACTGTGTGGTCAAATACCACTTTCGTCAGTTTTGCAGATTTGCCATTGTGAGGCTGAAGCTGTGTTTTTTACAGTGACAGAATTTTTTTGCAGTGTTCTGTAATGGCGTCTGATTCTCTTTCACAGATTGTCATTGAAAAACTTGACAAGAACAACTTTCAAGCATGAAAGTTTAGAATGACGAATTTCCTTATGGGAAAATAATATTGGGAATTTATTGCAGGAAATGAAGAAGAACCAGTTTTTCTTGATGTTTCCAATCAACAACAAATGCAGGCATTTAAAGGATGACATGAGAGAGCCAGAAAAGTTATGTACTGGCTGTCTATCAGTATTTCAGACTCTATGATTGCGTATATTCAGGATGCAAGTACGCCAAAGGAGATATGGGATACTTTGTAAAAAATGTATAGCACAAATACGCAAGCCAGGAAAATGGAGCTCAAGCAAGAGTTGCACAATGTGCAAAGAGAAAGTATGAGCATCAATGACTACCACGTGAAGGTGAAGAAGATTGCAGATGCACTTGCTTCCATTGGGTCGTCAGTGGAAGATGATTTAGTTTCCGTGAACTTGCATGGTCTAGGAAAGGATTATGCACAGTTCCGAACATCCATTTCCGTCCGTGAAAGATTTCCTGATTTTGAAGAGTTGATTGCTTTTCTAAGTTCTGAGGAGCAGAGAAATAGTTGTGCATCTTTTTCTGGAGAAACTTCAAAAGAAACCGTTTTTTACTCAAATGCTGGAAGAGGTAGAGGCAGAGGTAGAGGAAGTCGATCTGGAGGCCGTGGTAGAAATCATAATATGCAGCAAACTCAAGAAAACCAGTCCTATGGAGGAGGACGTGGTAACTCTAGAGGCAGGGGGAGCCAAAGAGGTCGTGGTGGATGGCAAAGAGGCCAAAATGCAAAGATCAATGTTGAATGCTACTACTGTGGTAAAATGGATCATATGGCTAAAGACTGCTATAAAAAGCAGAATGACATCATGAATGGAAAATTGCAACAAGGGAATTATGCATCTTCTAGTAGATAGGGTGATGACAGAAATGAGCATTTGTTTATGGTGCAACACATGAACAATTCTGTGACAAGTGGAGAAGAAAGCAACGAAGTGTGATATGTTGACCCAGGTGCGTCAAACCACATGACAGGTTATGCAGAATTGATGCAGGATGCAAGGAAAATGAAAAAACTAGGATTTGTGGAGACTGGTGATGATACTGCACATTCTATTGTGCAGATTGGAAAAATTCATTTGTCTATGCAAGATGGGAAAAAGAAATACCTGTCCGATGTATTTCATGTCCCGAATATCACTATGAATCTGGTTTCTGTTGGTCAAATGGTTGAGCAGGGCTTGCAGGTCAGATTTAATCCTCATGGATGCTTTGTTGAGGATATGAAAAATAAAGATCACTTAATAGCAAAAGGAAATAAGAAGGGCAAAATATTTAAGTTAGATGCAGACATGCTTGAATTGAGTGCAGCAATGTTTGCACATGGGATCGGTGTAGTTGCAGATATTGATATCTGGCATAAATGCATTGGTCATGTTAATGTATAGCGACTTAAATCAATGCAAGCCCAAAATATTGTTGCAGGATTGTCTAAATTCAAGGTTGCAGAAATGCATAAGGTATGTGAAGCTTGTCAATTTGGAAAACAGGCAAGGAAACCATTTCCTAGACATGTTCAAGAGAGTAAGAAGCCATTCGAATTAATCCACTCTGATGTGTGGACTACTAAAGCTGCATCTATTGGAGGCTGTCATTATTTTATCATTTTTATTGATGACTATAGCAGAAAAGTTTGGATATATTTTATGAAAAAGAAAAGTGAAGTCTTTGGGCATTTCAAAACTATTAAAGCTATGGTTGAAAAAAAAAAGACCTGCAAATAAAATGCCTAAGGTTAGATGGAGGGGGAGAGTACCTCTCAAATAAGTTTGCAAGGTTCTTGCAGGAGCATGGCATAAAGCAGCAATATTCATGTAGTCATACTCCACAGCAAAATGAAATTGCAGAAAGAAAAAAGAGGCATATTGGAGAGGTATCTCGTGCTATGCTCAATGAAAAAGACCTGCCGGATTTTTATTGGGCTGAGGCAGTTGCTACAGCAGTCTATATAATAAACAAGACTCCCATTGCAGCAATACATGGCATGACTTCAGAAAAGAGGTATCTGGTAGGAAACCAGATATTTCTCATTTGGAAATTTTTGGTTGCATTGCCTATATTCATGTGCCAGATGAGTTGAGATCCAAGTTGGATCCAAAAGCTGAGAACTGCATCTTTATTGGTTACTCTCTGCCCCAGCAGAATGGTTATAGATACTATAACCCTTCTACTCGTAAGTTTACAGTGAGTAGAGATGTTGTTTTTGATGAGATGAGTAGCTAGTATAAACCAGTAAATGTGATTGATAATGTAGATGCACAAAATGGTAATGCTGCACAGAATTCACAGCAGCAGTCACAAGATATTAGTGGACCTGGAGCGTCCTCTAGCAGTGGTTCACATTCTTCGCCATGGACAGGGAGATTGAGATCATGAGAATCTTCTCAAAGCAATGCAGATAGTGGTATGCAGGTATTACGAAAAGGAAAAGAGAAGGTAGATCAGTCCATGTTTGATGTGAATGCAGGTCACTCTTATGTGGATGATGAATCTAGTGGCTCAGAACAGCGCATTGATGATGAGTTGGGTATTCCTTCTATTGTTACACCTGGAGTAAGGAAGACCAGGGATGTTTTGAGAGCACTTGGAAGTGAGTCTACTTTGCGTAGGTCTACCAGAGCTAGGTATCCTGTGGATAGGCTGAAATATGATGGATTTACAGCCATTCACTATGCCTATATAGTCAAAGTGATACAGGAACCAGAACCCACTTCTTTTGAGCAAGCCATGGGAAAAGAAAAATGCGAGAAAGCCATGGATGAAGAAATGGATACTTTGGAAGCAAATGCTACATGGGAATTGGTACCTTTGTCTAAAGATAAGAATGCAATTAGTTGTAAGTGGGTTTATAAGGTGAAGCACAATGCAGATGGTTCTGTGAAGAGATACAAGGCAAGATTAGTAGTCAAGGTATGCACAAACATATGGCATTGATTATGAAGAAACATTCAGTCCGGTCGTAAGGATGGCAACTGTAAGAGCAGTCATTGCTATGGCTGCATCAAAGGGATGGTCTTTACATCAGATGGATGTAAATAATGCCTTCTTGCATGGTGATTTGCAAGAAGAGGTCTATATGGAGCAGCCACCAGGTTATGTGCATACTGTTCATCCTGAGTTTGTTTGCAGGTTGAAGAAAGCCTTGTATGGCTTGAAACAAACACCTAGAGCATGGTCTGACAAGATAGGACAGTATCTTGTCACTATTGGCTTTCAGATTTCCAAGGCAGATTTCTCACCTTATGTGAGAAAAACAGAGAAATGTATTATGCTGCTTGTCATTTATATTGATGATTTGATTATCACAGGTGATAGTGATGAAGATATCCTTCATGTGAAAATGCTATTGAAGCAGAAGTTTGAGATGAAGGATTTGGGAGAGTTGCGTTATTTCTTGGGCATTGTGATGATAAGATCACCAAGTGGGATATGGCTCTTGCAGAGGCAGTATGGATTGGACATGCTGTCCAAATATGGGATGACAAGCTGTAAGCCTATTTCAGTTCCTTTGTAGCAAAATGTGAAGCTGAGCGCAGATGCAGGTGAGCTTCTGGAAGACCCTACTATGTACAGGCGCATAGTAGGAAGTTTGATTTATATGACTATTACCAGGCCAGATTCGAGCTATGTTGTTGGATTGGTAAGTCAGTTTATGCAGGCTCCAAGGAAACCGCATTTGGATGTGGCTAGACGCATACTCAGGTATGTGAAGTCCACATTGCAGTATGGACTATTTTATGAGACTGGGATTCAGATACAGTTGCGTGGATACACTGATGCTGATTGGGCTGGTAGTATTTCTGATAGACGATCTACCAGTGGATATGTATTTTCTTTTGGAAGTGCTGCAGTCACTTGGAGTAGCAAGAAATAGCCTACAGTTGCCTTGTCGAGCACAGAGGCCGAGTACAGGGTTGCAGCAATGGCTGCATGTGAGGTAGCTTGGTTGCATAAGCTACTTTATGATATGCATTAGTCTACAGATGGGCCAGTTGTCATTTATTGTGACAACATGAGTAGTATACACTTGGCAAATAACCCAATATATCATGCTAGAACAAAGCACATTGAGGTGCATTATCACTATGTGTGGGAGAGGGTTTTACTAGGTCTTATTGATCTAGTTTATGTCAGCATAGAGGATGAGGTAGCTGACATATTTACGAAGGCATTGGGGGCAGAGAAGCTGCGCAAGTTCAGAGATCTGCTTGGTATGCAGGAATTGGGATTGAGCTTGAGGGGGAGTGTTGAGATATCGAGCTCCACTCGTGATATACCAGGGTGACCGTTGTGCATTTATGTCACTGACTTGTTAGTTGCAGATGCGGTTGGTACACCGCCCATGAATAATAGCTAGATGACAGCTATCCTTATCTACTCTAGTTCGTGGTTCAATTAGTATGCCACCTTAGTTAGTTGAGTTTGGTTTGAGATCCATATATAGGGTTCTTCTATTTCTTTGTATGATAGTTATTTTGGCTTACACAACTAAGAAGAGGAAAACTGTTTTCAGCCTCCACCTTTGTGTGTATTCTCCCATTGTGTAAGTGAGAAAGCTACAAGTGATACTCCTTCCTTCTCTCCCACAATCTTGACAGTAACCAGGAATAGGAATCCACTACGACAAGAGTACAATGTTGAGAGCCAGCTCACACTCTCCACAAGCTCCCTCTCTCCACACTAAGAACGTCCAAGTACATGAATGATGGATAATGGATTGTGGCCACACTCTCTCCTTTTATATACAAAAATAAAGGAGTTGTCCCACCACAAAATAGGTTAAAGAAATAGAGTGCGCATAATTAGGTGGTGGCTGTAAAGAAATACCCTAACACAGAAACATAAACAGAAACCATACGACAAATCACAGACTGATAAAAGGACATAGTTAGGGTTAGGGTAACTCAGAGACAATGAACACAGTGAATGAATGAAGTGATATGCCTATTGGATATACGATGCTCATGCAGCAAACACACTATGCAGTGAATGAATATTGTATCTCGAACTCCTGTATCTCAAGGATTAGGGCAGGGGTAATGAGCTGGAGAGTGTGTCATACTTTGAACGGATCCTGAATCGCAGCAAGGCAGCCTCCGGATGTCAAATACCAGCAAACGCAGCAGTGAAAAGTTGGATCTAATGCAGACAGCAGTGAGGAGAGAGAAAAACTAAAAACACAGGCTGGACAGCCTGCAGGAGAGAGAAAGACTAAAAACGCACGCAGCAGGAGAGAGAGAGAGACTAAAAACATAGGCAGGACAGCCTGCAAGAGAGAGAAAACTGCCAAACGCAGGCAGAACAGCCTGGCGACAGCCTGTAGCAGTTGGCTCAGGGCTGTGATGATGTGGCAGGCTGTACGGCAGCAGGTCTATGCAGGAATAGCAGTTGCTTGGCTGGAATTAGCTCCAAACTGCGTGAAGAGGGCTGGAAATCAGGCGCCAACTGATGTAAACAGCAATGGACAGCTTCAGCTGAGATGTCCTCTGTGAACGGGGTGTGGGCAGTAAGCTGAAACACCTGAAATCTGCAAAAACGAGATTCTAGGCTGAATGGAGGGTAGCATATGTATTTATAGAAAGTTTGGGCCCTCCCAAGTGGGTTTGTGCTTATGGAACACAGAAACTCTCTAGGATCGCGTTTTTTTTAAATAAACAAGGTTTCTTCATTAATTAAGCATGTTTTGGGGCTGTTTAATTAAAGCTAATACATTTTTAGCTCAATAGTGGGCACTCGTGAACTTGTGATATGGCCACTTCTAACACCCTCTCTTAGAGGACAAGTGAACAAGCAATGAACAAAAATACCAAAGATGCACCATGGATACTCTAGTAGGGTGCACTCCACTAGATGCACCTTGGTAACAAAGCACCCTGAAGAAGAAGTCCAAATGCCATAAGCTCTCTTTGAAAGCAAAGTAGTCGAGCTAGCCACCTACACCTCTTGTAGTCACACAAGCACCACATGGATAGCTCGCCGTGACACCAAGATTCCTCCACTAGACATAGCAGCAATGCCACCCTATGATATATATACTCTATACCAAGAGGGTGGCTTGACACTAGATATGACAGATGGATGCTCATGGATAACAGGCCCATAGTTACTTTCTCCAATTAGCTTCAGATCTAGATTTCTCAATTAGACTGTGATGGATTTACTTTACTTAGTTTTCTGGCTAGACTAGATAGTTTATTTTGTTCAACTCTGTTTTACACTTGGTACTTTTCATTCTCTATGTGTCTCATCTGTTAAGAATATCATGATGAGATGTCACTTGTAACTGTATAACACACTCAGGTCTCCTAGGTCTTTACAGCCTTTTGCAGATGTTAATATGCCTTTCTTTCTTTTGTTCTTTCTCTTTGCATCCATGGTCATTCTTAGAGTACACCCTAGTTTGTAGCTTCTTACGGCTATGTCTAAAAATTGTATATACTTAAAAAAAAATCCTCTCTCTCTCACTGTCTCTCTGTTTTGTTTGTTTATTCATGAACATGACTTTCTTTGATTTTGTCAATTGCTGCCTTGATTCCCAATGGTTGTATCATCACATTATACTTATGTAGTATACCACATTCATTAAAGTGTACTAAGTCATTAACACTTGTCCAGGTATTTCACGGGTTTGTTATCCCCTTGGAAGGGTATTTTGCTGTTTGGACCTCCTGGAACAGGCAAGGTGAGTTGCTTTCTGCTTCGTTCACACAATGCTGGTGACGTTACTGTTGGTTTTTGATACAGGTTTTAACCTGTTGTTAGGCAGTTCTTGCAACTAGTTTAGTTATTATTTCCAGTTTCTTAATGCAAAAATGAAGCAAAGTAAGATATGGAATGGTCATTTTGATAAATCTTTGGATACTTCAAAGTATGACCGATTGGGAAATATGTTTAAAGGAAGTCTTAGGTACTAGTGGCAAGGTGCTGCCACACTCCAAATTCATGTATCATGGGTGGACAAAGAGTGCTTGTCAGAGGAGAAAATGGTTGAATATGTTATTTATTGAAACTCAGTCCAAGATTTGGAGACACCCCATAATAATCCTGAGGTCAAGATATACAGAATAAAACATGAATTTGCATGGTAATATTGAATGAGTATAGTAACCTTGGAAAACCCAACAGACTGGTCCCATAAATAGCAAACAGTAACCTTCTTCAGTAAGTTACTGATCTGTATGGGAGCATAGAAGGCTGTACATTACAAAATTTACTACCAGAGGGCCTCCCTCTCTTTCTTTTTGTATGTCAGAGCATTTTTCTTGTAGAATTTGAACTTCATTCAGTTGTTTGTGCAAAAGTTCCAAGTAGGGGCTCTGCATTCTTAGTATCTAACATCCCCAAAGTGTTGCTTTTCCCAGATTACGTGCATCTTTTTTTAACCCTTTTATTCAAGTTGCACCTATCAAAGTGCTTAGTGTTTACCAGCAAATGCTTTTAAATGTTCTAATGTTTTGGAAGAGCTCGGATCTGTTTGGGCTCAGCTGTTTTGACTAGAATCTCAATATGCATGAAATTGATATCAACTTGGGGTTTTGGGGTAAACTTTCGAATGCCCCTTGTCTAACTTTGATAAGTAATTCATGGTAGGATTACTCAGAAATTTAGTCCTGGTTATTAGTGTAAGTGCACACACGATTGAACATGGTCGGCTTATGGAGAAGATACAAAGGCCTTCTCTAATTAGGCCTTCTATAAACCAATGTGACATATTAATGTGTCAAATCATTATCTTCTTTATTAAGGTGCTAAATAAATGTGACATATTAAGAACCCTCCTAGGTTGGGTTACAAACAAAGAGTTGTGCCTCATTGTAAGAAGAAAAAGAGTTGCACATTTTTTAATAACTTTGATCCGCTGTTACTGCCTTGTTGTCCAAATCGTCCCGAGCATCATAGAACTTGCATTTTATTATAGTGTAGGCTTAGTTTGCATGAGATTTCCTCTTATAGCTGTCACCCAGCCTCCCATTGTTGCTGATGATGAGCTGCCATCATCTTCAGGCGGTTACATTGCTGTGTTCACCAGTTCCAGCCCCAACGACTCGTGCATTTTGGTTTCCAGCTTGTTGCCTTGCCTTTTTACTTTCTGCATCATCTCAATTTTGACTAGTGGTTACAATACTTGGGATCCATCACCAGTGGATGTCATACTTTGATTACTCCCTCAACCCACTCCCATAAGAGCCGTCGGCTATTGGACAGGTCATAGCTTTGCCCTTGAGCATCTTGTACACTCTTTCTTTCATTTACAACATTTCTTCATTCACTTCAGAGTTACCTTTCTTTTGTGTTTATGTTTTGATTTTTGCGTTTTGCATTTTATGTTTTTGTGTTTTTGCATTTGCATTTGAGTTCGGTGTGTTTTAGTTGTGGTTGGATTGCAAACCCTAGAATATCTCCAAAGGATGAGACTCGAGGTGATGATTATTATACCAAGGGAGTCTAGGGCATCGGATAAAGGGTGCTTGTTGGCTACCCAATAGCCTACCAGGACCCACAAAGGCAATGGGATCACTTTGAACTTTTTTTGTGTGTTTTTTAATAGTTTTGTTTTTTTAAACAAGATTGTTTTGGTCCTTTTGATTATTTGTGCCCTTACGGAAAATGAAAGGGATGGTTAGATCCAACACACCACAAAACAAACAAGCTATAACGACTACTTGTGGGTGTTGATGAAGAAGATAAGTATGGGAAATATGTGAGGAATGCTGCCATAGAGACTGCCCAATGAGTTTGCCATCTGAGCTATTGCGAATATGGGCGTATTTAGAGCTGACCACTCTCTGATTGAGAAGGGATAAATATGCATAGATGCATGTTTACAAGAATAGAATGCTAATGCATGGTGTAATGCAAGGGGCAATGTAGATGTCATGCTTAAGCAAAATGCTAATCATCTTGATGACATACATAATGCTACAAAGTACAATAATAATGTCATTGAAGTAACCAAAACCTTGTAAACATCAAGAGAAGAAGATTGCCCACTCTCACCATAGGATGGTGGAAGGAGAAGTAAGTACTTCTTCTCTTTTCGAGTTGTTGATGCCAATGGAAGAAAGGAGAAACATCCAAAGAAGAAGAGTGAGGTGTATGTCCAACTGAAAACTTGTGAAATGAATGGTCTCCAAGGTTGCCTTCAAGAAGGCAAGAACTTGGCATACCTTGACTTTAATGAAAACATATGTGTGAGTGCATTGTGTTGGGTTTTGAGATAGTCTTACTACCAGAAGGTAGACACACTAAAGATGGATTAAAGTAAGAGAAGGAAGGTGAAGTGGAAGAGAGAACCTAGGCTAGAGCGTGCCTTGCAAGAATTAGTAGGTATACAAGTGAGATGTGTGGGAGGTTTGTGGTTAGTATCATTGGCATCTGAACTAGAGGAGGGCTCCACGATCCGTGGGATTGGAGGATCTCTATAGAAATTGGGCATCAATTTATTCTGACTGTGCTCTTGATGTAGAGGGAAACTTAGAAAAAGAAGGGGCTCATCATGTCTATCCTCAAGGAAGACAAGGAGTGCATGAGGTAGTCTAAAATAGTGGTATTGGTGGACCAATTAGATAACCCCTTGGTGTAGCAAGGGTGGATGGTCCTATTGCCATGTGACCAGTGGGTCTATCCCAGGGTTGCATTTCATGTGCGAACAACAGATTTTGTACAGTCGTATCGTTTAGGTTGTGTGTGCTTAGACAATACAGTTAGAAAAAGTGATAGTTTTGCAGATTTCGATTGTTGTAAAATCCATAGCAAGAAAGAAACATGTTTCTTTGAGTTCGAAACTTACGAGACGTTTCTTGAAGTAAGAAATGTTTCTAATAGTAAAAAATGTGAGTTTTTGTTTTTTTTTTGTTTTTTTTTTGGAGGGGATCTAAAAACATGTTTTTTTGACAAAAACTGTTGGGCAATGTTAAACATGATAATGATGATGATGATGATGATGATGAGTAATGACTCTTGGGGACTCAAGATTTTGGATGAGAGACTTACTTTTTTGGGATTTTGTTTAGTTATTAGACTGTGTCAATCTAGTATCTATTCTTGTCTTGAGAGTTGATTATTATACAACTTTAGTCTCTTATTAATGGATTTTGGTATTTTTTCAATTTGTTTTGGAATGAGAATCATGATGTTGCAACTTGACTTACTCCATATTGTACATGGGCTATTTACATGTTTATTTCAATTTTCTTTGTGTGATATGTATAAATCATAATGCTTGAGGTCTGCAACATAGTATAGCTTATAACTTTGATGTACATATTTCAATTTCTTTTGGCTGTGCACTTGAGGTCTGGCTTTCATACATGCACATATCCAACAAGCTATTATTGAGGTAATCTTAGAAATTAAAATTTAAATCTTAGTTTGTAGTTCATTATTCATTCAACCTATATTTTTTCGAATCTTTTAATCTAGATTACTTGAGTTGTAACTTGTCATGACTCATGACTCTTGAGTCATTCTTCTACCTCCCCTAAATCTAATTTCCATCTCTTATCTCATCATTCATGATTTATCTATCCCAATACCTCTTTCACTTCATCTATATTCTTAATCTCGATTCTGACATACCTTCTCTTTCTCTTGTACCGTGTTGGTTGATATAGTCAACATGATACAAGTAGTCATCGAGAATGCCTCCAATTGTTAGAGGATGGGACGCTTGCTTGAAGCAAAGTTTCTATCCATTGTTTGGACCCCGTGTGTCACCCACTACATTGACCTCTTGATAGAAGACATTGGGTCACTTTTGTTGCAGATGCGTGCCACATTGTAGGTTTCATCATAAAGAAGGTAAAAGTCTTGGCTATGTTTTGTGTCTACAGTGATGTGGATCTAAAGAAGCCCTCCAAGTCTTGTTTTGCCACCATGTGGTTGCTTTTAGAGCGACTATATGATGTGCAAAATAAAATTCAGCAAGCCATGGTTTGGGAGGAGCTCAAGGCATGGCTATAAGAGGAGTCGCTATTAAGTGTAGAAGAGAGAAAAGCTGTTTAAAGACGTTCGTTGAGAGAGGCATTTTGGCATGATCTAAGTGTATGGGCCATAGATCGTCCCCTTGTATAGGGTGTTACTCATGATTGACATGGAGGGTGTTACCTAGGGACTTATCGCACACTTTATAAGAGAGGCCATTGAGGAGATCAACACATGTAGAGCACTTGATGTTGAGGACCCGAGGTAATTGCTTTAAGTTTTATACAAGTTGATCAACTGCTTTAAGTTTTAAATTCGAAAGGCTAAATTTAAGGTTTTCTTTTAGATGTAGTGTTGATATATTGGATGCTACACTAAGGCATGATGACATCCTTTACTTTGTCTAGAAAAGATGGAAGTCGATGAGATGATCCATCCATGGTTTTGTTGCCCTGTTGCATCCTACCTATAAATCTCTATATCTTTTTATGGATCAAGAGTTGGTAGCCAATAGAGATGCCTACCTTTTGAAGGCATTGGATGAGGACTAACATGTAACATTTCCACAAGAAATCATCAATTATAGTGACCAAAGAGCAACTACTTTTGCTAGCGCTCTTTGTTGAAAGAGGGTCTCTTTAGTCAAGCCTCTATTTTGGTGGGAATCTTTTGGATATCAAGTATCCAATGTTCAAAAAATTGCCCTTAGATCGCTTGGATATGTGACTTGAACTTTTGAAGTTTGAAGTTTGCAATTTAAACTTTTAAGTTTTCATCTAGAGGCTAGAACCTTAAGAGTTTATAATGTTTGATTGCTATGTGAAGTTTGAACATTGAAGATCATTTTACTTTTTTGCCCGATGTAGAATTACTCGATTAATGCGTGTGAGAGAAATTGGTCAGCATACTCTCTTACACGCACTAAGATCCAAAATAAGTTGGACACCATAGGTAGAGTGACTAATTTATTTTTGCTTTAACTTACGTATGCTATGGACTATGCATGAGATGCTTATGGCCAAATAGGTTAACCCTAAGTTAAAAATTTAATTGTCGAATGTCTTTCACAATTAATTTTAAATCTTCATATGCAAGTTGAAATAGTTAACTTATCATTTTGCTCCTATTAGGTGAATGTTGATGAGTTAAAGTTGAGCGAGGCCACGTTTGAAGAGCATCAACAAAGAGCGAAATGAGGAGCAAGAAGCCATCTTTAGGGATCTCTACATGCAGCTTGAGAAAATTGAATGTTGAGTCTCACACACTTGTTGAGAGCATCGAGTTGTTACTCGAATTGTGAGTACTAAGACTACGGCTGCATTAACTACCATCAGGACCTATGTTAGGTGAGACTCGGGGAGCTCCCTATTGCACATGTTGTTGCAGAGGATGCTTCATCTAGAGAGCCTAAGTATGATGATGATGGGGATGTCATCAATGATGGGGATTTTGATGAGCCGTCCGAGGCCTCTTTTAGTGAGGGCGGCTCTCCACCTTACAATATATTTGGGCTTGATGACAAGTCCTCAGGAGTGATGAGCCATTTTGTATTTTATCATTTAGAGTCTTTTTATGAGCATTAAGTGATAGACAATAGCATGTGCCATGGTAAATGCCATTTTGTATCTTTTTCTCTCACTCAATAAAAAATGTTACGGTTTACTTGACTCTAGTTTCAAGTCTTATATGGCCTTGCAATTGTTGTCTAAACTCAAATTCATGGAAACTTTGTGCTTTCCATGATCTATCTTTAAGTTGCACAGTTTATATGTGTGTAGGCTGATTTTATATATAATTTTATATGTATTTTTAAAATGAATGTATGAACAATGCATCTTATTATTAAAGTTTTTGTGGACGTACTATACTACACATATTTTTGTATTGAACGTATTGTACTAAATGTATGAAACCAACATGGTGTACCCTACAACGGTGGAGAATGACTCTCTCTTGGTTGTGGAGGTCTGGCTGAAGTGCCCTCGCTTGTTGTGCTCAAGTTCCTATGTGGGGAAGAGGGTCTCGAACTGCCCTTGGCCTTTGAGTGACACTCGTCGTCAAAGTGACCAGTCTTTTTGCAATGTTGATAGTACCTATTCTTTTTGGAAACGTTTTGCCAAATTGATTTCAATCTTGGAGGGGAGTTGCTTTGCTTCTCGCTACCCGATTGAGTCTTAGTGTTGTTCTTTCTATCACCTTGCTTCACCTTTTGGGAAGTCAAGGCCTCCTCTGAATATTGGGGTTTCTAATGAGATTGATCGAACAATTGAGCATAATGCAGTAGTTGATACTCGAACTCGTTGAAGGTGGATAACTAGGGCTTTGAGATGAGTTGTTGGATAAAATTGAAATATCTTTGTGGTAATTTATTCATGAACAATGTGACTTGATCGTTAGCTAACTTGGGTAAGCCATGGTGGTGAATTTAGCGAGCACTGGTGGTGAATTTAGCGAGCAATTGCTGATACTTAGCCAACTTGACAATCAAGTCATCCCTCTTAGTGATTTTGAACCCTTGGTGCTCATGGTCAAGGTTGATTTGTCGGGTATAATTGCAAGCTGTGTAGTAGTTAACTAGATGTGCCCAATGCTCAAATGCAAGGTGAAAGTGTTGGAGTTGAGAGTGAAATTCATGTATAAGACTTTGCATCAACTCGACTTTGGCTATGTCATTTCTATTCTTCCAAGAGCAAACTACCTCATATGAGTAGCAGGGATTAAGCTGGGGTCTTACCCTTGAATAAATTCCCACAAGCCTTGGGAATCCAAGATATGCCACATGAAATTAAACCAAGTGATAGAGTTAGACTCCTTAAATTGAATCTTATTCGTAAACACACGCTTGACTGATGCAAATGGATGGATGGCTTGATGAGGAGGATTGATGGGTGGCATAGGATAGAAAGGGGGTTAACTAGGTTCAACATGAGGCATTGATGTGCTTGGCATGGTTACAAAGGTGTGCCCTAAAGGTGGCGAGTGACTTGTTGATGGTCCACATGTTAAAAAGGTGTAGGATGGCCCACTAGGTATTTTCATGTTGGCAAATTGTGTGGTTGCTTGGGAGATGGGAAAATAGGCTGGGGCTTGAGATGTGGGGGTGGGATTACCATGCATATAGGTCCCCATGTGTTGAGAAACAACTTCTTCAATTTACACACTTCATTTAGGGTTTTACATTGACAGTCCCAAAAAGGGCTGGTGTGCACATTTTGGCCACTTTTTCAGTGGGTGCCCACATAGTGTGTGCCACCCTAGACAACTTATGCCTATAAATATACAGTCACTTCATTCATCCTTTACTTCTAGCATTCTCACGACTCTTCAATCATTCTTCACCCCTCTTCCTTCGTCATCAGACACCCTTCTCTCACCAGCCCTTTCCACTGCCTTCACACCCCTTCAAGAGAATATTGCATTTCATGGCTCGTGGCTGTCTTCACTCTTCCTCTTCTGCTTCAGGCGTTCTGTTCCAGCATTA
Source organism: Lygodium microphyllum (assembly GCF_053477565.2). NCBI lineage: Eukaryota > Viridiplantae > Streptophyta > Polypodiopsida > Schizaeales > Lygodiaceae > Lygodium > Lygodium microphyllum. Next base: position 48,651,822 of record NC_141140.1, on the reverse strand, counting down.
GGTCTTGCGTTTGGAGGATCTTCCACTTGGCATCACCATCATTTGCTTGGCATCAACACCCTTTTCCATCAAGCTACACCTTCACTTGCGTTTTTCAGTGTGGAGATATTTTCCTTGCTTAACGTCACCATCTCCAGCTTGGCATCAGCATCCTAGTCTCAAGTGAGATTCTACATCACTGGAGCGTCAATGGTTTCATCATTCGTTTATCACAGGGGATACTGGGACTTGCGTTTTTGCAGCTTGGCTTCTCCTCCATCACCTAGCGTCACTAGTCTGTCACAAAGGCTACCGAGACTTGCGTTTTTGCAGCGCGACTCATCTTGCATCATCTGGGGTCATCATTATCCACATGGCGTCAGCATTTGGGTTGCTCTCCTTGCGTTTGCTTGCTCTGACACTGTGAGATTTGTGTTTTGCTACCCAGGTCACTCCTCAGCATTAGAGGATTGCGGTTCGCTCCCTCGACAACTAGTGATCATCTTCCACACCTCCGACAACATCCAAGGATTGCGGTCCGCTCCCTCGACAACTGTCTTTCACCTTCTAGTGATTACTTTGGTAGCCTGCTGCCTGGAGGACAACATTTTGCTCCCTTCATTGTGGATATTCCCATAGGTGCCGTTGCGTGATTCAGACAAGATAGTACAATTATCTTTTGACCTTTGGCTCCACTGTATCAGCTTTTCTTCTCATAGCTTGATTCAATGCATCATCACCATGTTTTTCTTGTGTTTATGAGTTTCTCTCTTGTCTTAGTGTTTGCCGTACACTCTCTGTGTTACTCTCCGCAATCCCTATTCTCTCTTTTCATTGTTGCTTATTTTGACGACATGGTATCAGAGCATACTTGTTATTTTTGACACATGAATGGATGGGTTGGGGGATAAACCCCCACCATTGGTGCACCTTCTCCTCTTGGTTGTGCAAAAGCAAAGGACCAAAAGTAATAGGATGTGCTTATGTTTGAAGATTCCCATGATGTGGTGTGGGGTTGGACAGATGGAATGGTGAATTGTGATGTGGAAATTGGTGTGTGGGAAGGTGTTAAGGGAGATGTGGGTGTAGTAGAAGAAAATAGTGGAATGGGTGGGATTTGAAATTGTGGTGAAGGTGTAGAGTATTCATTGAATTGATTTTGGGAATTTAATGGCGAAAATTGACATGTAGATAATTACGGAAATGAAGATGAGACATTAGACTGACTATATGAGAAGTAGAACTCAAAGAAGGAAATTTGGAAGAAGAGGTATGTGATATTTTCTTATATCTATCTCTATATGTCAACATACAAAAATCAGTTCTCTTCATGACTTATTCCATAGCCAATAGATTGGAATCTATCTTCCTTGCAACTTGTTCTAGAATCTTGCATAGATGTAGAAACAAAAGAAGGGTCACTTGTGTACCTTGCATTGGAGTGGATGTATTAGGTTTGGATCTCTTTCTCTAAGGGGAGGGGGGTGTCAGAGTGCAGCGATGCGGAAGCGTGGGACCAAGACTGAGAGAGAGTGAACACAAAGAGGAGAGAGAAAGAGACAAGTGTTAATACAATTACCTTTTACGAAAAAGAAAGAGACAAGTGAAACACAGAAAATCTGCAATGTAGAATGCTGTATAGGAATGCAGAAATATACACAGGTGCAGAGAGAATATCTGCGTAAGTCTCCGCCTTGAGGACCTCGATCTCCGTCAGCCCGCATGCTGTCTGTCACCAGCAGGCTGTCTCTGTTAGATGCAAGTGATTAGAATGTGTTGGAGGACTGCCATAAATAGCAAAAAAGAAAAGGCAAAAAATGACAAGGTCAGATGCATTAAGTTCAGCTGATTGACAGAAAATCTATCTGACTGCACAGCTTGGTCAACTGCAGGCTGCCATGTGGCACCTGCATAGATTGCTGACGTGGCGATGATGTGGCTATTGACGTGGCTTGCCTGCTGCACTCTCTAGGGAATGACATCTCTAACACCCCCTCTCAGAGCTTGGATAGGTCAAAAGACTGAGGGATTTGGCATGTCTTCCAAGAAGAGCTTGGGGAAGCGCCTTCTTGAATAAATCTGCAAGATTATCCTTCGTCTTGTAGTACTCCACATCAATGGTCCCATCTAGAAGCTTCTCCCGAATGAAGTGATACTGGATCTGAATGTGCTTATCCCGGGCATGGAATATAGGATTCCGTACCAAGGCAATGCAACTCTCATTGTCGCATTGCAGAAGAGTAGGACGAGTTTGGGGGAAGCCAAGCTCCTTCAACAATCTTTGAAGCCATACAACTTCACATGTGGTGGAAGACGCGGCCCGATACTCCGCCTCAATAGAAGAAAGGGCTACCGTGGGTTGTTTCTTGCTACTTCATGAGATAACACCTGAATCCAAGGTAAAACAATAGCGTGTAGTAGACCGTTGGTGGTCCACATCGCTAGTCCAATCTGAGTCGCTCCAACCTATAAGAAAAAGAACTGAAGCATCTGTACCTACTGGATAAGAAATCCCTAAGTCAGAGGTCCCCCTCAAATACCAAAGAATCCTCAGGGCAGCTTGCCAATGCACCTATTTGGGTTCACTCATGAACCTAGCGAAAAGACCTATAACAAAATAGTGATTAACACGAGTGGCCTTCCGGTTTGAATCCATAGGAGTAGAAATGGTCCGACAAGTCTCCATCTCAAAAGTCACCAAGAGCTCTTGAATGTATCTCTATTGAGAGATGAAAATCCCCCTCTGAGAGTGATAAATCTTGTGATGGAAGAAGAAATGAAGAAGCCCCAAGTCCATCATCTTGAATGTTTGATGTAAAGATGTCTTTGTCTCTTGGACCTTCTGTGCACAGTCATCTATAAGAATCAAATCATCAACATACAACACAAGCAACACACGACCAACCTCGGAAGTGTGCACATAAAGCTGCAGATCGGCCTTGGAGCATCGATATCCCAACTTTGACTCAAGGAACGAGTTAATCTTGTCTTTCCATGCATGCGGAGCTTGCTTTAGGCCGTACAAGGCCTTCTTCAACTTGTATACTTTCCCACCCGAGGATCCAAAGCTAGGAGGTTGCTCTATATAGATCTCCTCCTTCAAATCGCCATTGAGAAAGATCGACTTCACATCCAACTGATAGACATGCCATTTCCTATGGCCAACCAAGGCAAGAATAGCTCGAATAGTTGCCATACGAGCAATGGGGGCAAAAGTATCATGTAAGTCAATGCTTGGGCGCTGAGCAAAACCTTTAGCAACAAGGCGAGCCTTGTGCTTGTCCAAAGAACTATCGCTAAGGTACTTGGTCTTGAAGACCCACTTGACGCCAATCACCTTCTTGTGAGAGGGACGAGGCTCAAGGTACCAAGTGCCATTCCTCTCAATAGCCTCCAACTCGGCTTCCATAGCTTTCCACCAATGGTTAGACTACAAAGCCTCCTTCACGGAAGTGGGCTCTCTATCCTGCATAACACGGGTCATCAAACAATAGTTAGAAAAAACAAGCACCGTAGAATGTGCTTGGTTCCTCCGTGACCTCCGCGGTCCATCCTATGGTTCCAACTCCTTAGGGATCTCCTCGATCCTTGAATCTCGGAGTGTGTCACGGGCCCAACAAGGAGGTGGCCGGACCTCTCCTCGTTGATCTTCATGTGTAGAAGACTCGGGTACATCCACTGGCGGAAGCTTCACTGGGATGACCAGTGGAAGAGAAGACTTTAAATCAGAAGAAGAATCTTCATCAAGAGGCTCTGGCTCCAAAGGAACTGTCTCGGGAGCCCAACTATCCCTTGGATCTCCAAGGATGGGGTGCTCCCCCCCCCCCCCCCTCTCCTTGCCGGTCGGAACTTCTACGAACCGCACATCGCGACTCGTGTAGACATCTTGCTTGACGGGATGAAACAACCGATAGCCTTGGGACTGGAAGTTGTAGCCAACAAAAACTTGTTGTCGGGAAGCTGCCTCAAACATATCACGTTGCATCTTCAGGATGTGCATATAGGTGTCACACTCAAAGATGCTGAAATAAGAGACATCAGGCTAAGTCCCAAAGTAAGCCTCAAAAGGTGTCATCCTGTCAACAGTCGAAGTGGGAGATCGATTGAGGATATGAACTGCTGTAGCCATTGCCTTGGTCCACAGAAACTGAAGCTATGAGCAATTCTAATGTAATCCTTTTGTATGCTGATGTAGAGAGTGCTCTACTTATGGAAGAGATGAATTGGCAAAACAATGCATCTAGTAAGTCTTCCAGTGCTTTGCATACTAGGGACAGATCACAGCAAAAGAGCAAATATGATGGCAAGGGACGCAGTAAATCATGCGTCAAAGATGTTGAATGCCATCATTGTGGCAAGAAGGGTCACTTTAAACGTGACTGCTACAAATGGAAGAAAGAGAAAGGAAAAGGCAAGAAGACAAATGATAACAAGGAAGAGAAGAAGGACAGCAAGCCTAAGAAGAGCAGTGTAAAAATTGAAGAGGTGAATGTAGTCACTCATGACAGTGACAGTGGGAGTGATGTACTCTTTGTCTCTTCACACTTTGGTGCACATACTTTACTTGCAGATACAGATGATGACATGCATACCTGGATTTTTGATTCAAGTGTTTCCTTTCATGTCACCCCTCATTGTGAGTGGTTTTCTGTCTATACAAGGGGTTGGCATGGTGTTGTCCATCTTGGGGACAACTATGCATGTGAGATTGCAGGTATTGGCAGTGTGCAGTTACAGTTTTAGCATGGCTCTGTCTTTACACTTCAGCATGTACGGCATGTACCTCAGCTCAAGAAGAGCTTGATTAGCATAGGGCAGCTAGATGATGATGGTTTTCATACCACCTTTGGTGATGGAAAATGGAAGATCTGTAAGGGATCTAGGGTTATTGCCAGAGGTTGCAAGAGTGATACTTTGTATCCACTTCATGTATCTAGTGTGCGTAACCATGTTGTTGCTGTGACTGAGCAACCAAGCGTTTCTTTGTGGCATGGCCGGTTGGGACAGATGAGTCAAATAGGAATGAAAGTGCTTTCTCGTTTGGGTTACTTGCCTTGTCTTCGTTATGCTGATTTTGAGCATTGTGATCATTGCATTTATGGCAAACATGCATAGACGTCACATAAAAAGTCGCTTTCTTTGAAATCTTCTCCTCTAGAGTTAGTACATTCGGATGTATTTCAAATGCCAGGATTATCTTTAGGGGGAAAGAAATATTTTGTCACCTTTGTCGATGATGCTATACGGAAAGTATGGGTTTACCCTATTTGTAGCAAGGATGAAGTGCTTGACAAGTTTAAAAAATTCTTGGCATTGGCTAAATATTAGAGAGATAAGACACTTAAGTGTCTTCGCTTTGAGAATGGTGGGGAATATGTGTCCAAGGCCTTTCAGGCATTTTGTGACAGCAAAGGGATAAAGAGGGAGCTCATTGCCCCTCAAAATCCGCCCCAAAATGGAGTCGCAGAGCGTATGAATCGGACTATACAAGAGAAGGTCCGTACGATGCTGTCTAATGCTACATTACCCCATGGTTTTTGGGTAGAGGTTGTTATGACAACCGTTTACTTAATTAATCGATCACTAAACAGGTCTTTTTTGGGGGGGGGGGGGGGGGGCGGGGGGGAGCTTCCCAAGAAGCATGGTCAGGCAAGCCACCTTCATATGCTCATCTGAAAGTGTTTGGCTGTGAGGCTTTTGTGCACATTGGTAAAGAAATACGCAACAAACTTGAGCCAAAGTCTTGTAAATGCATTTTCCTAGGATATGGTGACGAGGGTGAAATGGGGTATAGATTGTGGGATCCCAAGAAAAGGAAAGTAGTACGCAACAATGATGTTATCTTCTGGGAAGATCGCATGCACAAACAAATACGAAAAGACGTAGGAGGTCCGTAGGGTTGTATTCCGGGAAGAAATACCTTTTGGATAGCAAAATGTGCCTGCTGTACAGCAGTAAACACCTGCTGTAAATGAACCTGTAAATGCAGGAAATGATGCTGGAAATGATTAGTTAGCTATTGCCCATGAAAATGAGCCATTATATATGCAGGAACAGCCAGGACAACAAGCTGTTAATGTTGATTTGCAGGCTGAAATGCCAGAACAACATGCTGAAAATGGAAATTTGTGGGAACAGCCAGCAAACAATGACCATTGGGTTAGGAGATCGTCTAGGGCTACTAGACAACCTGACAGGTTTGTTCCTGGTGCAATTAATGTGGCTGATTATGTCATGTTGACAGACTGTGGTGAACCGTCTTGCTTCAAGGAATCAATGGATAGACAGGACATCAAGAAATGGTATAAAGCCATGCTGTCAGAGATGGAATCTCTTGAAAAAAATGGTACTTGGGACTTGGTGCGGTTGCCTAAAGGGCAGAAAACCTTTCCATGCGAATGGGTTTACAAGATGAAGGTCACTTCTGGTTCCTTACCAAAGTACAAAGCAAGATTGGTTGCAAAGGGATACAAGCAGGAGCATGGAATTGACTTTGATGAGATTTTCTCTCCTGTAGTCAAAATGACTACATTGAGAACTATTTTGGGCTTGGTTGCAGTTGAGGATATGGAGCTCATATAGATGGATGTAAAGACTGCGTTTTTACATGGTGATCTGCATGAAGACATATATATACAACAGCCTGAAGGGTTTGTTGAACAAGGGGAGGAAAAAATGATTTTTAAACTCAAAAGGAGATTGTGTGGGCTGAAACAAGCACCAAGAGAATGGTATCATAAGTTTGATACATTCATGCAGTCCTAAGGCTTTCATAGAAGTCAAGTGGATCACTGCTTGTACACCAAGAAGGTAGTAGATAGCAGCTTGATTATCTTGGTTTTGTATGTTGATGACATGCTGATTGCTGGCAGGGATACTCATGCCTTGGATTCATTGAAGCAAAGTCTTTATGGCAGCTTTGACATGAAGGATCTTGGTGATGCAAATCACATTCTTGGCATGCGAATACTCAGAGATAGATCGAAAGGCTTACTCGATCTATCTAAGCAGGAGTGTGACTTTAAAGTGATATTTAATGTGACATTAAGGTCACAAACATTGAATGTGACATTAAAGTGACATTTAATGTGACATTAAGGTAAATCAAGGGGAACACGCACGAGGATGACCGTCCGGGCTCTTGGGCGTCCGAACGGGGTTAAAGGGAGCCTGGAACTAAAGAGAGTCCAAGAATAGTAGGACTCACCAAGGTTTGACGGCTGGCAATCGAATCACGATGGTCTGGTCAGCAATATACTAGACAAGGCTGGGAGGTGAAAGGAATCACTCGTGCTCATTCATCCGGACTGCTTCCTCTGGCTTCAATGGTCTTCTTCAGAGTCATCTGTCATTGGTATCAGAGCCGACGGGTCTAGTCGTATGGATCTGTGAAGTTCTTCAACGAAAAGATAAAGTCGACGGGTCTCGCTATTCGTTTCAGTCGACGGGTCCCACTATTCGTTTCAGTTGACGGGTTTCAATCGACGGGTCCCGCTATTCGTTTCAGTCGACGGGTCTTACCTCGTCGACCCGTGAAGCCGTTGGTCTAAAGTGCCTGGTGACACGTCACATAAAATTTGACGTGACGATTACCTACGTCACGTATTTTATGGCGGGGAAGCTATCTTTTACATCAAATGCTGTATGCTGGATCGCGTGACGAATTTTGGCTGGAGCCCGTCTGTAAACACATCAACGTACCTGACGTCTTGTTCACCTTTCCGCAGGCTGGTCCTTTAGTTTCGTGAAACTGAAGCTATTTTTTGGTTCATGAGTGATCAGTCGACTGCACGCTCCGGAATTTTTCTCACCAGCCCCGACTGCACTTGCATCACAAGTACAAGCTCAGCAGAGAACAAGTTCAGGAAAGGTGCATTGATGGCCTGCGTGATTATTAAGAAGGGGGCTGAATACTAGTCGTTTCTGCAAAGAAGCTCCATTTCCTGCGTGACCGACTTTGTTCGGATGATAAAATTTGTTCCTTACTCTTTGGGTTTATTTACAAACCAGCAAACAGCTGCCTGCTATTAAAATCAGGGAAGTACTTTACTTTGTATGCAAATTTCTTATCTTTGCTTTTCAATTCCAGTGTATTAATGGCAGAAAAAGGGAAAGAGAGAGTAATGGGAGGTTCTAGTTCTGGGGACCACCCTATGGTAGATCCCCATGAACCAGAGATGCAAGAAGAACAGTGGGAAGAATTTTTTGCTACACGAGAACAATTTGATGATCTTACTGCTTGTGTACAAGCTCAGGGGGTTCAAATGGAATTTTTAACCCAAACACTCACTGAAATAAAATCTCAATTAACTTTATTGTTAGAAAGAGATAAAAATAAGATAGAAACCTTGGATGTCCCATCTTCATCGAAAGATTTAGATGTGATTATGCGAGATCCTAAGGAACCCCACCATAAATTGAGGGATAATTCAGTTTTAAAGGATATGAAACCCCCTCAGTTTCACGGGGAGGAAAAAGATAGAAATAAAGATACAATCTTTAATTTCCTCCAAAAATGGGAAGATTTACATAAACTTAAAAATACCCCACCACATCTCCAAGCACTGAAGGCTAGTTTAACTTTGGGGCCCAAAGCATATAAGTGGTGGCGAACTTTAAAGGAGGCAAATAAAATACTTGAAACTGGGGCTCAATTTGAATCCGTCTTTTTGAAAGAATTCCTTGCTGAAAATGAAATGGAAAGAAATTGGGAAGATTGGGATTATGTCAGACAAAAGGGAAGACCCCTGCTGTTACATCTGGAGGAATATCGTGAAATAATCCTCAAATTGGAAGGAATAGATGAATTTCAAAAAACAAGAGGATTCATTAGGGGACTAGACAAAGCCTGTATAAAGGAAGTAAAAAGGAGTTCACCTAAGACGCTGGAAGAGGCAATTAAATTTGCATTAATTAATGAAGATAGTATGCGTTTAGGTACACTCACTAGTCTCACTGATATGGAGCCCAAGTCTAAGGAATTGGAAACCTCAAAATTTGTGGGCAAATTTAAAAGGAAAATGCCATTTTTTAAGGGTAAAAAACCTTTTGAAAAGAAACCATATGTGAGACCAAAGTTAAGTTCCGATGACTTTGATAAGGCCAAAAAAGAAAAGTTGTGTTTCAATTGCCTATCCCCTAACCATGCTGCTTGGAATTGCCCTCAAAAGAAAAAGGGGGAAGACAAAGGAAAGGATAAGGACAAGGGCAAGGGAAAAGAAAAACAAATCCATGTAGTGCAGACCTTAGAATTAAAGGGTTATGAAAAGTACAAATCTTTAGAGGTCTTGCACATGGATGTCCAACACAAGTGTTGTATGTCAACTTCTATGTGGCAGCCTACTTTTGGGCCACATGATTTACTTAGAGTATATGGATTGATAGCTGGAAAGAGAGTTAGAGTCATGGGAAAGCAGAAGGCATCTGTTGTTGGCTTTACGGATGTAGACTATGCTGGCCATGCGGACTGCAGGAAGTCCACTTTTGGATATGTGTTTACTTTCACAAGAGGAGCAGTCTCTTGGATCTCCAGGCTACAAAAGTGTGTTGCATTGTCTACTACAGAGGCAGAGTATGTGGCTGCCATTGTGCAAGGAGGCTTTATGGCTTTCACCTCTGGTGGGAGAGCTTGGCATCTCAGAGTTACCTGTTTTCCGTTGTGATAGTCAGAGTGCTATCATGCTAGCACGGAATCTTGTCTTTCATGCAAAGACAAAGCACATACAGGTGAAGTACCACTTCATTAGAGATGTACTTGACAGTAAGAGCATTGAGCTTGTCAAAGTGCATACAGATGATAACCCTACAGACCTTCTTACGAAGGGTCTTTCAGTAGAACGGTTTGCTCATTGCCGACAAATGATGGGAGTTGGATAGATATATGTATTTCAGCTTTGTACATACCTAGACTTAGCTGATTCTTTTCTCCTCTTAAGGCACATTGCCTTTAAGCGGGAGGTTGTTGGGAATAAAGGCCTTGTGCCTTTTAAATGTGCTCGGGTGTGAATACACCCTTAGCACTTGTACTTACACATATATATCTATCTAAAAACCTAAAGGTACTCTCTCGTTATTGTACCTAAAAACGTGCTCACTCTCTACTTTGCTCTCTCTGACTGCGCATAACGACAGTCTGTCTCGATCTCCGTGCCTAACCGGTCCCTACAGGTACAACTTGATAATTACTACCTGTTGTACATGGTTCTGTCCTATAGGCTGTTTTCAGCCTTAGTAGATGTTAATATAACAACCCCAACACACACACACACACACGCACACACACACTCACACACACAACCCCCACACATCAGCACATACACCACCCCCACCCTACCATACACACCGCCCCGTCCCCCTAATGATTTAATGGCATAGACATTGTTTTTCTTATGGACTTGTTCAGTTCTAGCATTAATTCAAGTTTAGCCTTGATAAGTCCATTAACACTTTTCTTTCTCATTTTCTTTTCACTTCTCTCCCTTTTCTTTGTTTGGGGTTGGTGGTGGTCTGCAGACAATGCTAGCCAAGGCGGTTGCAACTGAGTGCAAAACTACATTCTTCAACATATCAGCATCATCGATTGTCAGCAAATGGCGGGGTAAATGTCTTAACTTCAGGACACTGTTGCATGAGCATCTGAATTTTCAAATTGGTCAGCATCTTAAAGTGTAATGCTTATGACAGCCTTTGGACGGCGGACATATTTACAGTACCTTAAATAGTAGTATCTTTGCGCCTAAGCAGATAGTGCAACCTATATCAGGAAAGAGACTGCAGTGCTTAGCATGATTATCTACTATCTGGTTAGGTTGATCTACTAGGTGTGGCTAGAAGTTGAGCAGAGTGGGGGAATAGGGGTGGGGTATTTTGGCATTTCCTGTAAACCTGCATGCAAATAACATAAAAAGTATTACAGAAAGAGTGTCTATCATTTTTTCGAGAAAAGGAGGAAGGGGAAGGTTCTGTCCTGGCATCTCAGCTTGTGAATATGTTTTGTACCTTACAACCGGTTATCTCAGCCTGTTTTACGGTTTCTGTCAGCTTTAAGTGGCAGGTGGGAGCTTATATGTAGCATCAATACTTGGTACATCTGGGAGGAAGATGTAGTAAAGCTATTGAGTAGCAGCATATCTCTGCTTTGGAGACTCTCACTTGTATATGCATGGTGGTCATCAACTCTCTCTGGCAGATGGGAGAGACTGCAAGGTGACTTAAATCCTATGAGCAGTCATGAGGCCTTCTTACACACTTGGGAGTCTTGCACCTTCTTTTATATAGGAATAAAGAACATGATATTACTGCTGTCACTGCTGCTATGTGCATGTTGCAAAGGAAACATGCATGAACAAAGGATAAAGGCAACTCTAAAACCTTAAAATTTGGGTGAAGACCACTAGCTGTGCCAGTTTTGCACAGGCTGGTAGAGGATTTCATTCCTGTCTAGAATATTTTTTAAACAGCCTGTTTCTGTTTTTCTGTTGTTCCTGCTTGAGTTTCTTGACATACCTAATCAATGTAAAGTAATTCTGGGGCTTTTGAATTTTTGCACTTTATGCATTTTTCTTTTGGGTATTACTGAAGCATGCGGTGTATGCGTAGACCTGATTAAGGGTTGCTGCATCCACTCTATCAATTCCAACAAATTTTATTTCATTGCATTATGTTTTCTAAGTCGTTTAATCCTTAGATCGACTACTGTAAGTCTAATTAGAAGCACACCAATATGTGATAGCATGACTGGTGGCCCCTATGAGCATCACAGTTTGGGAAAGGAGAGATTTTCCTCATGGTGTATACAGATCCAACCGAGCTATTCATCCCGTGTGTGGAGATTATTCCTCCTACTATGTTGTGGAGATTTGAAGGGGGTACCAGATATAGGTGTCTGTCTTAGTGATTTGCTTTGAGAACTATTTTCCAGAGTTTTTTTCATACCAACGAACTTTTAGAGATTGATTGTATACGATCATGTCTTCTCAGGCACCACTTCCCTATTTCTGTATTCATGTGTGTTTACCAGGATTTTTGTATGATGACAACTTGGATCAGAGATGTTTCTTGGAACCATAGAGGCATCCTACTATACTACTTCATGAGAGGGGTTGTCACCTTTGGTGGAATTGTTTATAGATGGTGTCTGCAGCTTCTCCTATAGATTTAGTGTGTTCAATGTCCCATATAAGATTTGAGAGGGAGTGTTAACACTCTATGGTTGGGATCCATATAATTGAGTCAGTGGGGGACGCTAGGGAGCTTTGACACTTTTATTGTTTGTGGTGGGATTGGTTGTTTTGGTCCATTGTGGCCAAATTTTGTTGGGGCTTGACACTCTTTATTTCACCCCGACATTTTAGTCCGCATTTTGGATTTTCAACATGTAGACTGTAATGCTTCTCTGTTTCTTGCCTTTTGGCCCAGGCACCACCTGCTGGGTCTATTCTCCCAGCATAGCTCATACAGCTATTCACTATAGCACATGCAAGGGCTTTCCTTGTATCAGCCATGTTCATCATCAATTGTATTCTCCACGTGAGTGCACAGACACAAAAGCAATAGTGCACTCAGATAGATAGAGAAAACACAGATAACGGAACAAATTAAATGTAAAACATGAATAATGAAGGAGAAATCAAGACTGCATACAATGCTGAAGACAGTCTGGGACTCTACATGAATGCCAACAGAGGTCACGATGAGTGAGAGTGCAGAATGGATGGATAGAGAGAGAGAGAGAGAGAGAGAGAGAGAGAGAGAGAGAGAGAGAGGTCTTTCTTTGGAGGGTGATGATTGGTGGTCTTCCGCTTGCTTCAGCTCTTTCCAAGCGACGAATCTCCAACGGCAACTGTTTCTTTTGCACCACCAGTGTGGAATCCGCCCGTCACCGATTTATTTCTTGCCCCATCGCTAAGAAAATCTGGTCATTCTTGTCAGCCGTTTGGCGAGCGGTGGTTGGCTTCTCGCTACGCCCCTTTGATTGGGTTTTTGTGCAGCCCAAATACCCCACACCGACACAGCCACATATGAAGATCGTGTTTCATTTTCTTCGATATTGGGGCTGTTGGCATAACTGGACCATTCGGATTGCTTTTCTTTTTGATTCCGCCTATAATGTTCAGTGGCATATTGCTCGGCTTAAGGGACTCTTGTATTGGCAGCTAGATCTTCTCCAGCATTCTGACATGCTCTCTCGGGAGGACTTACGTCCCTGGCATATGGCAATTTCCTCTGCGTCTTTGCTATGACTTTGTAACAAGAGACAGTGTGTGCTTTACGCATGATGGGGTAGAGCCATCGTATATCGTGTAATCATGTAAACTTGTACCCTTTTTCGTAATTAATACAATTACCTTTTATGAAAAGAGAGAGAGAGAGAGAGAGAGAGAGAGAGAGAGAGAGAGAGAGAGAGAGAGAGAGAGAGAGAGAGAGGTTTGTGTCTCCAAAAAACCCAGAGTGGCATATGAAATGACTACATTTGACCATGTCCTCTTCACTCTTGGTCAAGATCCAATGTCTAGGTCACATCAAGTTTGATACTGACATTGGCCCTGATCTTTCTGTGTTTTGCCAATTGGGGTGAGCAGCCTTTGTAATTGTGACCAAAATTGAGGTACTTGATGCCTAGACTGGTTTAATGATTGCTCGCAGCAAGGTATAGGCTAGTGGCCTTTGTACGTTGACTTATTTCCTCTCCCAGCTGACCATCAATGGCTTTGAGTTCCATGGTGGCTTCATACTCTAGCTTAAGCTCGGGAACTGGCAAATGAAAAGCATCTCTTAACATTTTTTCTTAGGAGACCTCATGTATGATTCTATTTATGAGTTGTCACACCGTCAAATGGTGGATGGCCTTCCTCACCTAAAACTGTCCAAGGATGTCTATAAAGCTTGTCAGCTTGGAAAATAGCATAACATTTCAGTTCCTGAATAGATTGGTTACTCATAGAGTTGAGGTGCCTCTTAGATTGATTCACGTTGACTTGTGTGGGCTAGGATTCACTATTGCCATTCATGGCACATTGCACTTTTTTAAAATCTTTGATGATTTTTTGAGATATATATAGGCATACTCCTTAAAGCATAAATTTAGCATGTTCACATATTTCTCTTTTTGAGCTGGGTGCCTAATCAGGCTCAAAGACTGAACCCTATGCCACTAGCTTATATGCGATGTCCTTTCAGTCACTCATCTTGCTTTCGCTACTTCCTTTTGGAACTTATTCCTTGGAAGGCTCCGCTAACCAACCAAATGATGAGCGTGGGTTGGCACCTAGCACCTCGGTGTAGGGGTCCATGTAGTGTTGGACTCTCACCAGCTAAAACCATCAATCCCGGGCATTCCCTTAGAGAGATGCTAGACCCCAAGGTTGGGTGTCGGCTCAAAAGATATATGTAGGTGTACTCCTTAAAGCATAAATTTGGCACCTTCACATATTTCTCCACATGTATGCATTTAATGTAAAATTAGAGGGGTGTCCTATCTGTGTAGGTACTATGAGGAATGACAATGGTGTTGAGTTCATCTCCCACGATTTCTCAGAGTTTTTACATGAGCATGGCACTTTTCGCCATCTCACCCCTACCAACTCACCTTAGAATGGAGCTATAGTGTAGGAAGCAAACAAGTATGAACATGGCATGCTTCATATTGGAATGGAGTGGTAGAGCATAGGAACCACACACTGATGAACATGGCATGCTCCATGTTTGCAACAGAGTCCCTTGAGTACCTATGGATTGAGGTTGTTAATATTTTAGTATACATCCTCAATCGGGGCTCGACTCTAGTGGTTCCTCACTATGTGGCTAAATGATACTCGTATATCTAGTTCCATCCAGTCAGGATCGGTGGGTAGAGTATGTTATACGTTTGGGATGAAATAGTATGAGGGTAGCATCTAGGTTGGGTCCTCACCTCCGTCAGTTGTTGCTACTCATGTTGTTGTGGATCTCCCTCATGGCGCCCTGATGTAGTATGGTGTTTGGTACCCTTGTATCCGTGGGCAGTGTGCTGCTTTGATCTCCTCAACTCTCTGAATTGTAGAGAGAGAGAGAGAGAGAGAGAGAGAGAGAGAGAGAGGAGGAAGGGAGGGAGATGCAAATGGATAGAAAACTTGAATAATGAAGGAGAATTGGGACTACATGTGATGTTGAAGATGGATTGGGCCCTACACAAGTGGAGGGTAGGATGAGCGAGGATGTCAGATGGAGAAGAGGGAGGAGAGCATAGGAACTAAAAAACACGTTTTGCCTTGATAGAATGTAAAATCTTGAAGCAAATTTGGTTTCGTTTTGTGAAATTAGGTTTGGAAATGAATTTCTTTTTTCATGAAGTAAGGATTTTTTAACAAGGGTAAATAAGAGAACATGTGGGGTGGTTTTATTTTTCAACTTGTGTTTCCCTTTCTCTTCCTTGTGCATCTCCTTCTCCTCCTCCTTTTGCTTGTCCATCTCTTTCAAGTTTCTACTCCATCTCTTTCTTCTCCACGTCCAACTCATCTCTGCTTCTTCCTTCTCTTTCACATTCTCCTCATTGTTGTCCTCCTCTTCCACACACTTCTTCTTCACCTCCTCCTCCTTTGCCTTGAGCCTCCACCTCCTGGAGTGATAAACAACTCCCCACAAGGATTCCACTCGTGAACACCAATTTTCACTTTTACTTTGTATTAGATATTATAGATAAGTTGTAGCCTATACATTGTAATTTGTGAATCATGGATGCTAATTTTTAAACAAGTAGTTGAAATGGATGTTTTTGTTTTAGGCTTTAAACATCTGACTATAGGATCTAGGTGGAAGGAAAAGTTTTATTTTATGGATCTATTTTTTCCTCGAATATAATTAATCTATAGTAATTTTAATTATAATAAATCACGTTTTTTTGTAATCTCAAAACTTGGAGGTAGCCAATGAAATGAAAAGTGAAACAAAATTTGGAAACCTTGAAACATGAAATAGAGCAAAACATTTCTAGTGACAATGGCTCAAGAGAGAGATCTTAACAATGAGGAAGAGGAGAGAGAAATGGGTTCTGATTGTTTTATGTTGGGGTTGTTGCAACACATTAGTGTGGCGTCTTCATGGTTGTTCATGAGAGATATCAACTTATGCTTATAAAAAATGATACGTTCGGCTATTTTTTACCAATTGAAATTATGTTTGAAGGCAAGGTTTTATGGCTGGTTGGGGTCTATGCATTGAACGATATCCTACATCGACGTGACTTATGGGGTCGTTTGAAAGCAAGCTTGTCCCTTGGTAGACCGGGGCTTACTGATGGGTGACTTTGATATGTGTATTGACCCTTCACAATCTACCTCTGAGCACTTAGTGATGGATGTACCAAAGGACCATGCTTGGGATGATTTTTCTTTGCCTATTCTCAAACAAGATCTTTGGTCTTGACTTTGCCCATCAGCTTTTGAATTTACCTTTCATTTACTGTAGCATAGGGCGATATGGTCTCACTTGGATCATATGTATGTTATGCAGGATGATGCTTTCTTGCTAGAGATTCCATAGATGAAGGTATTACAGCAATATCTAATCACTTTCCTATGTAGTTTGACATGCTTAGACAGCCCATTACCTCCTTTGCATGGTTTTTGGGTAAGTTTCCTTTGTACTTCAATTCCTCCTATTTGAGCCATGCAATATTCAAGCGTTACATGGGAAAACTACTTGACAAGCTTTTGATTAGCTTTCCATGTGTGGGCAAGGCCTCCTTTGAACAGTTGATTTGAAATGTGTAGTGGGTTGCCAGGTAATATGGAATTCACCATGCTTCACTTTGCAAGCAATGTTTGCATGCTGCTTAGGAATTGCTAGCATTGGTTCGTTGCTTGTTGCTCGAGTCTCTGGACGACTTTCTTGGCCATATTGTTTGTGATGTTGGTTGATCTTGTTAAGAACTTTCATAAATTCTTTTGTGATTTGCATGCATCCTTTGGCCGGGAAAACATGGTGAGATTGTAGAATATAGATCGTTAGTTGGTTACTGATCCCCAGTCCATTGTTCAAATGTGTAGATGTCATATCCTAGATCTGGTTGGCTTGAGACAGGTATCTTTTGATTGGATTACCTATGCTTGTTTAGTCTTTTATGCCTTGATCAGGGATCATGTTTCTCTTGGCATCGGTGTTGCTTTGGAAGCTGATATTTGTGAGAAGGGTGAGGTTATGGATGTTTTATTGCACTTGCCCAAGGATAAAAGCCCCGGTTGAGATGGTCTCATGAATGGATTTTCCCAAACTTTACTTGTTTGGCCAAACCCATGACAGCCATGTGTTAGGAGGTTTGGGATATTGAAATCATGCCTGAATCATGGAAAGAAGGGTTATCAAGGTGATCCCCTAAGTGCCTTTTGCTTTGATGCTCGGATATTGGGACTGATTTCATTGATGGCTACCATATACAATATATTCTCCAAGGTGTTGGCTAATCGTTTCCATAAGCACCTCCTTGGCATTGTGTATCCTTGTTAGTATGGGTTCATCAAAGGCAGGAATATCATGCATATTATCCTGAATGTATAGATGGGCATAGATTATGTGCAATAGGAGGTTGTTATGACCCAGTTGGGTTTGGAGAAGGGGCTTTTCTTGCTTAGAATGGTCTTTTCTTGTGGAGCTCATGTAGAAAATGGTTTTTGGGCCACGCATGTCCTAGTTGATATGGATTATTCGTGGTGATGTTTCTTTGTATGTGTTGAATGGTGGGTTTATCAAGCCATTTACTCTTTCAAGGTTGTTCAGATAGGGCCGCCCTTTGAGCCTTGTTTTGCTCCTTTGCTACCCATTCTGTTCTCACCATGTTGTCGCATCTCGTGGAGAGGATAATGTCTGCAAGGCATTGGATGTTTGGGATTTGTCTTCGGCCCTCCATATTAATGCTACTAGATCATCACTCATCAGTTGCATTGAATCCGATTTAGAGGTTTCGGGGTGTCAGGGTAATGTGGTTCCACGTGGCCATATTGCATGGCATCTAGGTTATCCTTGGGGTGTTCATGTTCAGCATAAACAATTTCTGCAATAGGTCTCTCAAAAGCTTGAAGCTGAGTTTCTTTATTGGAAATCTTAGGCTTGGCCATTTCATGTGCTCCCCAAAGTGGCATAATCTATTATGCTGCCCATGCTTGCCTTGGGCAGGAGTAGTTTGAATGACCTTACTAGGCATATCTGTTTCATACTACAGAAAAAGGATTCTGTGCATGCTGGCATTGCTTGGATTTCTTGGAGCCATGTCTATAATTCCCAAAAGCATGGATGGACTGTGGTGGGGCTGTTTTGGATGTTGAGACTTGTATGGTTGCTTTCTGCTAGACTTGTGCATGGCAATACTACAATTCAGGGCTCATGGTGGCATATACTCAGTACTGATTCCCAGCTTTTGATTCCTTCTGTTCTAGTGACCCACTTGATGTGCTCATATAAGGTTTTCCTTCAAAAGATGAATTGGCATCTAGTGGAGGATAATGTCTTGGTTGGTCAAGGTCGGACAAGAGGATGGATTTGTGGCATCCAGGTGGTCTCGTCTGTCTCTTGGTGCTGAAGTACTTGTAAGTTACTATTGCAAGGCCATGATTTGAGCAGTTTGTTTTGTCATTTGGACTGTGATAGTAGCAGTCTGTGCCCCTCAAGACCATCATCCTCATCATATCCTCTTATGGATGAAGTTAAAATCCTGGGGTTCTGGTTCAATGACATGTATAACTGTTGGACAATCTTTAGAACTCAGTTAATAGCTGCTATAATCAGCTAATCTAGATTGTAAGAGGCAGTACAATCCATTGAGAAAGGAGAGTACAAGAGCCTTGGAGTGCAGCAGATTGAGCAAGAGAAGAATGCACATTTATAGTTCGCTGCGGGCCAATGGTCGACCCTCCTGCCACCTCCAGCGATGTTTCCTGCCATGTCATTGTGGGCATGTGGACTGGTTTCTTTTGGTGTCTGTCGGCGGGATACTGGTCAGAACTAGCTACCACCCAAATTGCCTTGTATGACTTTAGATTGTACATTGTTAAGTGCAAGGCTTTTCCCCCCATGTCATTGTGGTCATGTGGACTGGTTTCTTTTGGTGTCTGTCAGCAGGATACTGGTCAGAACTAGCTACCACCCAAATTGCCTTGTATGACTTTAGATTGTACATTGTTAAGTGCAAGGCTTTTCCCCCCAAAAACAAAATTGTTTGTTTTGTGAAGGGAAATATTTGGTTTTTTACTTGAGAGACGAGTTTTTCCCCCCTTTGTTGTTTGGATGGATTTGTGGGTTTTTTTTTGTTGGGGGAAGGGGGGGGGGGGGAGTTTCTAGGGGAAAATATTGGATTTTGATTTGTTAAATTCTGCTAATAGAATCTTTGCTATAATGTAATGTTTTTGTCGGTTTTTCAATTCATGTCCATGCAGGTGACTCTGAAAAGCTTGTGAGGGTCTTGTTTGAGATGGCCAGACATCATGCCCCATCCACAATTTTCTTGGATGAGATTGATGCTATAATTAGTCAACGTGGAGAAGCTAGAAGTGAGCATGAAGCCAGTCGTCGTCTCAAAACAGAGCTTCTTATTCAGGTGTGTGGACAAAGAATTCCCAAGAGGAAAGTGCAGGAATGTTTTATTCTTGTTGGTTTTACAACTAATTGTGTTCTACTGCAAGGCAGATGGATGGATTAACACAGACAAATGACCTTGTCTTTGTACTAGCTGCTACCAATTTGCCATGGGAACTTGATGGAGCTATGCTTCGACGACTTGAAAAACGTGTATCCTTTGTGACTCAGAGCTATTATCTGTACTTACAATAAATTCTCTGCTTAAAACTCACTTGCATGCACAAATTATTTTCTGTAGTCGGAAAGTTGCATATAACAGGGCAACATCTATTGTTGTTAAGTGTCTCCTGCTCACCCATCCTTGTGCCTGTGAATGCACTATTACTCTATTCTCTTTATTTGTTTCAGTGGATGTACACTAAATAAATAATGACGCTATATACTCGGACTGTGTGCATCCAAATTATGGTAGCGGAAGCAGCAAAGTCTTCTTGGATCCTCACACCCATTTACGCCTATGTGAAGTGGGTGTGTTCATATCACACAAAAGACAACAATTTTTGGTGATGCTGCTGGCGTAGTTGAATGTCTGCACATACAGGCTGGAGATTGGTGGACTACTACAGTGTTGAGTGGGACACCACTGCATGAACAAAGATCCTATAGATTTTCTCCAGAGACACCTGCTGTGTGGTCCTAATGTTGATCCTCCTCTTGTCAGTTTTGCCCACTACTTCCATGATTGAAACTGAAGCTGTACAATGACCTGTATGCACGTTCTCATAGCAGAGCAGAAATGCAAAGAGCAAGGGACTGCATGCTATCAAATGCCATGAGAGACTGCTGCAAGCAAGAAATGAAAGCAGCAGGATTAGCATGCAGAAGCAGGTCATTCTCTCTCAATTGTCTCAAATTGTGCACACAGTTCTTTAATGTAATTACGTCTGTTCAGGAATTCTTCCAGATTCACCAATATCAGAAATGGTGAAAAATACTTCCAGGTTTGTCAATATCAGAAATATTGAAGAACAAAATTGCTGATGATATGGACCTTCAGTTTATAAGGACGATGCGGTTGGCAGAAGTAATAATAGCTTTCCTCATTTAGTCTAAAGCTAGATTCTACAAGCATATGAACTGCTGGATGGGTAGTAGATTCAGTGGAAGTTCTAATATATTCTATAGCTTATTCTTGGACTATCTGTTTGAAAAGTTCTCTGATCATAATCCAAAGGTCTGTGATCTGCATAGTGTATGCCTTAATAAAGCTGGATAGATTCTCGTACCTCTTCCAGAGAAAGAAGCACGACGGGCCATGTTTGAGGACTTGCTGATACCCCAAAAAGGTGTTCTACTGCCATATGATTCCATGGTAGAAGCAACAGAAGGGTATTCAGGTTCGGACATCCGCATTGTGTGCAAAGAAGCAGCTATGAGACCTCTACGCAGACTTATGGCTGTGCTGGAACAGAATGGACACACACCAGATCAAGGTTTGTGATTGCATCTTTGTTGCTGTTTACAGTACCGAGATCTTTGTTCTAACATATTTATGTTCACAGATCTGCCTGAAATGGGTCCAGTCACTGAGGAAGATGTTGAAATAGCTCTAAAGACAACAAGGCCCTCGGCTCACCTTTTAGCAGAACGATATAAGAAATTCCATGATGAGTATGGCAGTCAAGCTCTCTCTTAAGCGAAGCAATGTTACTGGCTGGTGGTGATATGTTGTCTTCAAGATTATTGGAAGCAGCAACTTGTAGAATAAGGCCCAATTTATACAAAAAAGTAGTTGTCAGCATTCTGTCTAGGTGATTTTTTTTGTAAAATTAGTTGCCAACTTGTTTAGGAATGGGGTTGCGAATACATGACCATGGAAGGTGTCATTGTGGTAAACACCACCCTGAGAGCGTCTTTCTTTCATCTAGAGCAGCACTAAATGAAACATGCATTTCCAATTTTGGAGCTGTATTATAAAATATTTGTGGACTATGCCAACAAGTGCTTACATGATTCATTGCACTATTTCAGTAGACTGGTTAGCTTAGATTAAAATTGGATAAAAGATGGCTATGGTTACAAAGGTGCTAGAATTTCTACCTAGTGAAGGAATGATAAACCAATTGGTTTTGGAATTCGAAGGCTAAGTATTGATGCCAGTTACAAACGAAATAATGCATATGGCAAATTTACATTCATTAAAGTTTAGTTGATGAGCTGAAATGTTGCGGCTTCAACGTTCCTCTTGAACTTTCAATATCATGTAGCCTCTCTCCCGTTGTAACTCGTATTGATAATTGTGTTGTCAAAAATTCAACGTCTTGTAGGATTCATTAGTATGATTTGTAACCATAGTATAGCAAGAGACGTAGGATCTCTACAAAGCTATGTTTGCTTGCAATGTACATGAAGGATATATGGCTCTGTTCTGTCGAGTGGATTCAGAGAGATTAAAAACCTATGGGATCAAGTCTCAGTCTCGTATTTATAACTTTGTATTCAATGCGGAATCAAACTACTCATAGAGACAACCTACCACAAACCATGATGTTTCGAAGATAGAAAATTCTATGTAAACAAATACTTTAAAAATACGACACTGTGATATAATTCTCGGTATTTGTCTCATGACTTGATAGTTAAGCTCTTAAATTGCAACTACATGGCCAACATAGCTAAGCTAGGCGTTATCAATGAGATAATAATGTTTTTTTCTTGCACAAATAATTGTTGGAAAGATGCATCAATGGAGCAACCTTGTGTGAGGCTCAAGATGGTCTATCTTATGTATGTGCAAATGTTCTCCATATGCATACACTATCAAGAGCATAGACTTATGTGCATTTCAAACACAGATGCAAAGAAAGATTTTACATACGTATTAATTATAGCACGATGAAACAATGAATTACCTCCCAATCATGCTTAAAACTGAACTTAAGTTGCTTTCTATTCACATCAATATTTTATTTGCATGATCTTCTAATTTGAGTGCTCATCCAAGAAGCGATAGATGGAGGTGGCTCTAGTATTCTAGCTTTTATCCCTCCTCTTCCAATGCTTGTTCATTCCTCTTCAAACCGTTTCACGAAGCTTTCCATAAACTTGGAGTTATAGATCACGAAGATAATAAGATTTTTTCAGTTTTCTACCTCTAGAAGCATTGGAGCTTTCTTTCCATGCATGAGGTTTTGGAAATACTCTTTTAAGATGCTACATGTACTCTTTGTGCAGCCATCCTTAGGGCATTGAACCCTTGGCTTTGCTTTGTCACACATGGCTCTTCAATACTCCCATGAATCTCTCAATTTAAAACATCCATCAAGTGTTGAACTCTTAAGCACAAATGCCTCCTTTGGACAGAGAGTAATGTGTGATTGAATATCCAAAATTTGATGAGTAAATCTCTTTGCATCACATAAACAAGCAATTAAGCTTATTTTTTTGAATGAGCCACGTATTTATTTCTTTTACATGTAGTCTATTTGTCCAAAACCAAAAAATAGTATATTATTCATACACCTCAGAGAATTAGAGTTTCAAATGGTTGGAGAGATTGAATTATACATATTTTGCTTTCTTAAGTAATAAATAATATGGTGTATGTTTTTGTTGGGCAATCTTTGAGGACAAGAGGCAAAACATATTGTACTAATTAAATTTGTGAACTTGGACTTGCCTAAATGATCAAGAACAATATATGAGACAATGGAAAAAGAAAATTTATCCAAGGATGCTATACTAATCATGGGTCTTAAGACAAGGTGTCATCATTTGTAGTATACGAGTTTTGTAATGATCCTCCATATCTTATAAGCATGCGAGTGGATGGTATTTGCTTGTTTATCTTCAAGATCTCTTGTTGTGTTAGAACCCATGGAGTTGGACTATCAGGGCCTAAAATGGGCCTCGACAATGGTTCTCACACCCACGGCCCTACGGCCATGAGCAACTAGCAATACTAGGAGCTCTCTCTAAACCTAGATATATTGTGTGTTGTAATCCAATCTCGAAATTGCTTGTCTCAAACTCCAAATAGGGGTGCCCAAATTGAAGGTATTTGGTACACTACATAAATGTCACAAATGCTTCTCGACATATTGCCATGACCTCTAGATACAAGGGATCTACCCGGTTAGGGATTTGGCTTGTTGGTTCTCATCTTTTAGCACAAATGTACTACTTACTCTCCACTCATTCTTACTAGAAATCCCTTTGAGCCCTTGATATTAATAAGCTTGGATCTTCTCAAATACTTGGTGAATATAGGAACAATTGCTATGCAACGGTATATGTGTAAAAAATGCTTCAATGCATAGTGTTCATGAGAGTGTACAAGCATTTTTAATATGAAAAAAATAATAAGTGGGTGCAAAAAATAAGCCTTTATATCATTTTATGACTTTCAACTACATATTGCATCAATGTTGTACATATCTCAAAAGTATGGAGTATTTTTCACTTGTGCTACTTTTGGATACATATTTCACATATAATTACTCTATATATAATATGCAAATAAAAAAATAACATTCTCAACATTCTTTATCAAAATTTAACATGTTTTTTTGTTTAGATTACCACGCATGGCATTAGAGCCAACAACTACATGCTACTAATAAACATGTTTTGCGCTTAAAAATCTAATTGTTTTAAAATTTAAAAAAGCTATGATTATTTTTATTTTTAAGTTTTTTGGACCATCTTAGTGTTTTCGTATTTATTGTTATCATTATCTTATTTTTTCTTAATTTCTAAACATTTTATTCATAAAAAAGTAAAAAAACCTCACAATAGCTAATGTTGAGTATTGATAATTATCTTCATACCTTTCTTTATATGTTTCTAAAATGTTTTTTCAATTGGATTTTATTTGCTGTAAAAACTAGGCCACTTACCTTGTTGATTGCCTACACGCTATAACATGAACGGGACGTCGAGTGCTTTCTAAGGCCACTAACGCTTACAATAGCCACACTGATGCACTTGAGGAGCCCTCCACAAAGACCAGCAATATGCCAAGAACCATTTCTTTCACATAACTCTCACCTCTTCCTCTCTTTCACCCATCCCCCTTCTCTTATCATAATAGCCATTATGGAAGAGGAAGGGAGAGAGAGAGAGGTTATTTTGAGGAAGGGGAGAGTGGAGCCCCAAGAGGATTACCAAGAAAAGAGGGAATCTATTGCAAGAAAATCTATGTTGTATCATCAATAAGCATGTTCTTCATATTTTATGTGATCACAACAAGGAAAAGAACACCAGACAGCAGGAATAAGAAATCTCCACGTAGCTTCATAGAAACAATTCTCCCACGACTTTAACTTGAACAAAATCAATTACATTCTTTATATTCTTCATAGAATTTATCAAGAAACCACAAACATACAAGAGAATACACCACTTTGAATGAAAACCATCACATAGTATTCTTCTTCAAAAGTTCCATAGCTTTCTCTCATAATCTCTCACTCATAGATACATTATTTTGCATAAATTTGGCTATCACTCACTCACGCACTCTCTCATACATGCTCTCTCTCAAATGTACAATGAGACAATAAAAAATAATCATTCATAACCCCTCTTTGGTTGTGGATACCCCTTCTAAGAGGTATGTCTATTATGAAAGGTCACCGGGACCACTACAATGTCCCTTGAGAGCTCACTACTATCACTGTCACTTCAGTCTTTACTTCAAGTCTTCAGCATCATCTACTTCTTCAAGCTAATTTTAACTTATATTCATCTCTTCCCAAGATTGGAAAACTTCCCCAACCTACACATTCATCCCATATCACTCTCACAAAGACATATAGAATAGAATAGAATAGAATAGAGACAGAGGCTCTACATAGGGCTAAGAGAAGGCATCAAAAAGTCCTTAGCTCAACTTAAATAACTCAAAACCATAAAAAATCAATCAATAAGATTCTAAACACTCTCAAACCCCATCAATCATTATTCTAACCCCTCATATAGAAGGAGAACCGAGCAAAATAGAAGCTCAACAGACCCAAATAGAACCAATCAGACACTATCAGGATATCAATAGAACACGTCAGAACATCATATCTCATATATAAACTATCATGAGCTTCCAAAACCTAATAGACCTCATCCAAAACACTCCCAAACACTTCCAAAACAACTAATCATCATTCAAAATCCATAAAAAACCAACCATTCAGTCCATAAAAACAATTAAAAATCAGCAAAAAACCAAGTCATCTCAACCCTCAACATATCCCCATACCTAATTAGGGAGCATCCTTGCGGCCTAAGAAAAAGAGAATATAAGTTCAAAATATAGCTCATCTTGATCTTTTTCAATATTTTTTAGGAACACCATTCAAACACGATCCCATCTTATAACTTGTATCTAATAAAGAATTGCAACGAAAGGAAAACACCTTTATCCATTATCACAGCTTAGAAAGGTAAAAACATGACAAAGTTTTAAAGGATATAAGAGGTTTTTTTTCGGTCGCTATAAGCATCCATCCAGTAAATACAATTTCAAACCACTATTAGTCATCTTCTCAATCAGCTTTATCTTCATCTTCAACTCTATGCAAGAGGAATAAAATACCACATATACACGATAAAACATATATACAACTTACATGGACACAAAACAATGTAGTCTAAATGGCACATGCTCCCAAAAACTGAAGTGCAAGGAGAAAGATTTTCATTAAAAAGGATCGATACATCCAAGAGAGTGTCAACAAGCTATGTAGGATGAATATATTTTTTCTTGAACTTCATACTCAGCTTGAGATGTTCCAAAATCTTGTTCTCATCCATAAAATGTAGAGGCACATTTTGAAGAAATTGTAAGCAACACCTCATTTCCACAACAGGATAAGAAACCTAGTAGGAAAAGCTTGTGCAAAATAATATAGAACATCCATTTGAGCAACAATCACATCCTCATTTGGATTAATCATCAAGTTCGGAGGAATACTCTTCCTAGTATTCAGGTGAGACTGTTGATGCATAAAAGAAAGATACCAGCAAAAATGAGACACCGAGCGTACCGAAGTATTCTCAAAAGAAGCATGTGCTCTAGCAAGTTGCAGATAAGAAGTGGAACATTGCACCAAAGTGTCCCATCAGAAACCAGGAATAATAGGCCAATTAAACACTGGTCCTGTTAAAGAATCATGTAATGTCCATTGCTGCTGATGGATGATATCATTGTTATACCTAGGAGTATCCATAAAACTGATTAGGGAGGAAGATTAATAATGGAGATGGTAAAGGGATAATAGGAGAATAATGAAAAGGGGGGTAAGATAAATCATAGAACAAAGATACTTGAAGGGATAATGAAGGGTGGTAAAGAAGAGAAAGAAAGTAGGAATTTCTAAAGGGATTCTGTTGGAAAAATAAAAGGAATAGGTTTAACAACAGAAGTAGGTTCAATAGGAGTAGGTGAGGATATATGATCGACAATAAAGGGGTATGTAGTAAAAATTGGAATGTTAGGGGAAATAACAAGGGTAAAAGTTAAATGTGGGATACTATTTGGATTAGATTGGAGGACGGCAATATACAATGGTAATCAATAAGAGATTAAGGAATACAATAATATATCATAAGAATCATAAGGATAGATAGAACATCGAAAATCAGAAACACCAAAGAAATCTTTAGTGAATAAATGATTATTAGCAATATGGTTTAACAGTTGGGATCTCAATGGTTCTATACCTGACTTATGAAATACACTCCGTCAACGACGAGGCTCCAGAACATCATCCTCCAAAGGAGGATGCGAAGAATAGCCTTTACACCACAATGTTTGCTGATGATAAGTCTTCCGACCATCAACCACATTTATTTTAGTTGAATGGACATATATAATTGCCTGCAAAATCACATCTCCTACATAAAGGTTCGTATTCTCCTCATCAAGGATGTGCAGATCGCCTCGAAGATATATAAAAGATAAGAGTTGAGCTTCATGAGAGATCAAGTCATCAACAAATTTGTTAAATACTGCTTTGAGTAAATTTACTGACCAGACATTCTACCACCCATCCTTTGGAGGTTCTAAATCCACATTACTCGAGGAGATGTACAACACAAAGCATTGGTGTTGATACTGAATCCAAAAGGATGATGGAGGTGACATAAATTCAACATAGTGGATGGACACAATTCATTGGCTACTGAAGAGGCACCCTACCTTTGTAGAAAATCCATAACATAGTTTAGCATTTTGTTGCAAATGGTCTAGGTCTTCCTTAGACAACAAAGAAGACATCATGGGGGCTGGAAGAGGAACAGAAAGAGTGGCAACTTTCTGATTAAGTTCATCAATAAACTTCTTTTGCGACTCGATAGTCTCTTGAGAATGCTATAGTTGGCCTTCACAAATATCAAGCTTGTAAGCTCATTCAATCATTTTCTCAAGGGGCAGCATTCTTCTCTTTGTTATGGACACATTTGCTTCCTCTAAAGTGGGAACCTTAGATCTTGTTAGAGAAATTTGCGACAAGCATAGTCTTGATAGTTTTAGATGGACAAGGACAGCTCTCAATTGCATCTAGATTTTTTGATTGAGTTTTTTCAAGATTCCTATATTTATGCTACTCATGCACATTATACTTATGGACAAAGACATGATAATTCTTAGGAGGTTGAGATATAGATTTTCAAAGGTTATTGAGCTAGTCCCCCTTACTAATGAGAATACTTTCAATATTTTAAATGTGCCTCCATATAGGAAAAAAAAAGGTGATCCATGTCCTAAGGTTGAAGATGTCACCCACAAAAAAGATATAAGACAACATGAGAAAGAGGAAAAGGCCACAGAAGAGCAGGCATATAAATGGAGGGAGTATAGAAGGAATAATGTAGAAGAAAAGGAAGTAGAGTAGCTACCATCTTTTGCAAAAGAGCTATCTATTCGTCTCGAAAGGGCTAATCCCGAGGGCTTTAATGTATGTTGCTTTTTACTTAGTGACATTAATATAAGATCTGATATGATATTTTTTGACTCTGACTATATTCAAATCCTTCAGAATAAAATGAGAGAAGTAAATGACTCTATTGTTCTTGCTGGGATGAGGTATAATATAGCCTTTTTTTAACTTATTATATTTTTATGGCAATAAGTTTTTCATGTTTATGCTCACTACCTCCATTCCTTTGCTAGGTGTGTAATGCATGAGCTCCCCTTTGATATACAATAAAAAATTGAGGTTCTTGATCTATCTATCTCATACTATATGAGGAGTGAGCTTGATGCAAGTGTGTTTGATCATTGGTTCAATCCAATTGATTTTGACACTTTGGAGCTCCTTCTAATTCCATACAATAAAAAGTAAGTAATCTAATATTCTGTTAGATTTTATGAGATATTATTTTGCTAAATTATTGAAGTATGATTGTTTTTAGTTCTCATTGGAGCCTAATTGGAATAGATTGTGTGGATAAGCAATGTTTCCTCATCAATTTTATGAAAGGAAGCCATGAAAATGCTAAGTTATAAGTTATATAATCCAAGGTATTCTTGATATTTTGATCTTTTTTTTACAAGTACTCTAAATTTTATTATCTATTTGGTAAATAGCTATAAAAAGATTGATTGAAGTGCTAGAGAAAAAGCCTCCTATGCCTTCTGATTTACTTGCAACAATGCAATATAGACAAGTTGTGGTAAGGTCTTGATTAATATAGTGGGAGCATAATAAGAAAATTTATTCTATAAACTACTATAAATAAGTTTTATAGTTTTACTTTATATTGTTGGTTGTAGCGTCCTCATCAGGATGATAGTCACTCTTATGGTGGATGGAGAGTAATTGCAAATGTAGAAGATTGGTTAAGTTTATTTATCTCAATGATGATAAACTTGTAAAGGTAATGTAAAAGATACTAAACTTTAAGATAGAGGTTCATTGCAAAATAGTCCATGATGATAATAATATAGTCCATTGTAAAAAGTAACAATGAACTAAAAATCTTTTCTTAGAAATGTATGATAGTTTTCAAGGGATTGCTATACAAGTGAGCATGTTTGGTATATAAGAGAAAAGGTCATGAAGTACATAATGATCAATCGTATGAAATAAAAAACAGACAGTAGTGGGAGACTTGGATAATGAAGGAGAGGAGGTGCATGTAACTGCAATAGGTGAAGCTATGCCTTTAACACCTAAGGTAACCAAAGCATTAAAGAAAGGCAAAAGGACTCCTAGAGAGGATAAACCTTCTCCTAAGGAAAGTCCTCCAAAAAAGAAGTGGATTTTTCTTTACTGGTAAGCTCTTATGTGTATAAGTCATAGAGATGGCTTACAAAAATTTACCACAAAATTCGTACATGTATTTTATATTGATAGTAAATATATATTTTCTTCAATATCTTTGCATTGTATATTATTTTCTCTCCTCATTGATATCTAAAAAAAATATGTTACAAATGTTTGCTAATCAAGAAGAAGTAGAATCAAATATACACATAAGTGGATACGATATGATATAAAAACTTACTTGTTCATTATTAAGTTGAAACACAAATGAGCATGGTAGTTCAATATCTTCATTATGTAAATCCATCATCACTTGATGTGGTGTACATGATGGTCTAACATTTAGGATTGCAATAATATCCTCTTTGAACCAAACATCAAGATCCACTATAGGATCTTTGCTAAAACTATATATATTTTGGTCTGTGAAGCAACCAAACTACCACCAACATAATGCCATCTACTATAATAAAAGATAAGAATTAAATTTTGAATGGAAACCATATATTGACAAGCTATAGAGTCTTGCTTTATCTTACATATAATTTTTCCTTTTGTGTCCTAGTGTTCCATCATCAACAAATTGTATGACATGATCATATGTTAATCTCTTCACTAAAAGCATAGCCTTTGAACTTCTTATCTTAGTATTAGAAAAGAAATCAACAAATATATTAATAGGCATAAACAAAGTAACTTTGCTTAGCTTACTTGAGATATTAGGTTTTAATACTATCTATATCTCAAAAAATATTTTACATCAATAACCCTCACTTGTAGTTGGACTTGGCAAAGGCCACTCAAAGCTTAAAAAATCTAGCAAAGGAAGGGGGGATATTGATTCCCATTGGCTGCGTTACATGGGGACAATATAAGAATGGTCATAAAAGAATATTCCATTCTCCACAAGCTTTGTCTTCTTTCTACCTTTGTACATTTCTTCTCCAATCAAACTATCCATAACATTAATAACATCAACAATAGACTCGACCAGTGTCATTCCTCAAGATTAGAGGGGTAGATATTTACAAGATTAACAAATATTATAATGGAAAACCTTAAACCAGGTTCAAGAAAAGAAAGATTGTAAGAATCAAATTCTTACAATTTAGTCTATGTATTGGAAGATTTGAAGTTCCAAGTTTCAAATATAGCTCTCTATGCATAAACACATGTTATACTAGTACCTTTTTAATGCTATTCTTATTTACTCCAAACTTGCAATCTTGGATTCTATACAAGGTGCTTTGATATCTTTGTCTTTTCCCACATTTTACCTGCTACATGGTGATCCAACTGCCTTTGCTAATGATAATAGAAATCCATCTTCCATCTATTTGGAATGAGTTAAACACTGATATGGATATGATTTGGGAGCCTAGACACCTTGTTGAAGGTCAAATTTCTGTATCCATGGCAGAGAGAGAGAGAGAGAGAGAGAGAGAGAGAGAGAGAGAGAGAGAGAGAGAGAGAGAGAGAGAGAGAGAGAGAGAGAGAGAGAGAACTTGTTGAAAACAAGTCTATTGAGATTGTCAAGATCTCAACTGGCCAAAATCCTCCATATATGCTCAGTAAAAGTTTCGCAGTGGAGCATTTTTCCTTATTTAGGAGGCTGATGGATGTTGGATGTGATGCCATCATTCCTCATCCTATTATGCTTTATGTATAGTTTTCCTTTGTTATTCTTTTTCTTATTTTCTCTCCTCGCTAGTGGCACATTCATATTTAAGTGGGAGGTCATTGGGGGTAAAGTTGCATGTACCTAACCGCCCATGTATTCATATTATACTGATAGTACCTGCACACTTGTACACTGCAGAGGTGGTGGGTGTCCATCAATTTCACTTCATTCTTTATTTTTTCAATGATATTTTAATAAGGGAATATTGGTCACACATTGTGATTGTTGAGTTCCTACGTACGATGTGTCTCTCTCTTGCTCTCTTCCTCCATTCTCGATAGCTCTTGCTTCCACTCGGAATCTATCTTTCATCTTTTGCTCTCTTACTCCATTTGCCATAGCTTTTGCTTCCACTTATGTGTTTCAACTTGAGCCTGTACCTTTCAGATTATAGCCCACAAAATAATCCATATGAAAGAATACATCCCTTTCCTTGCTAACTGATAAAGGGCAAAGGGTAGTAATCCTTCACAATCTACTTGTTCAACTCCTTGAAATTCACACACAAGCATATTTAATTATTTTTCTTTTTCCTTATCATGACTAACAAGCACCATTCAGTGTGTTCAATAGAGAAAATTGGACTTGCCTTCCTTACGTGCATCAATTTCTCAAAAAGAGACTCCCTCAACTCAAGAAGCATTTGTCTAACCTTTTGTCTTACTAGCTTACTTCCTTTGTTCAATCGGATCGTATGTATGGCAATAGTAGGGGAAACCCCCTTCAATTCATCGTAGCTCCATGCAAATACATCCATGAACTCTTGTATAAGTGACACATAGTCTGCATGCTCATCATTAGATAATATAGTGCCGAGTTTGTCGAGTTTGATTGAGTCCCAAGTTCTAACTCTACTACATCGGCATCACGTATCCAATCTTTTGGCACTACCTGCTCATTCAAATACACTTGATAGGCCTCCTCTATTGTGGAACCCTCCTCAAAATCATTAGATCTTGATGTTTCCATAACTGAGATGCCCTCAAGTGCCTCCCATTCTGTAGTGGAAGGTAAAGCCCTTTCATTCAATGGGCACTCAGGGTAAGCATCCAAAATTGTTCTCTTAAACCCATACCCAAAGGTAAACCGACTAGCTAGGATATTCACCAAGCAATCAAAGTATAAGATCCATGGCCATCCAAAGCAACAACAAATAGCTTGGTCTCCTAGAAAATGAGATAACACGGCTCAAACACATCACAACCAAGCTTAAAATAAAACTTTACAACCAAGGTAAACCGACTAGCTAGGATATTCACCAAGCAATCAAAGTATAAGATCCATGGCCATCCAAAGCAACAACAAATAGCTTGGTCTCCTAGAAAATCAGATAACACGGCTCAAACACATCACAACCAAGCTTAAAATAAAACTTCGTCACATATGAACAAGATTTGCACTATGAAATATAAAAAGAATCCAAATTTCTATTAAAAAATAGGCTTACCACCATTTTTTGGGTTTCAGGTCTCAAGAATTGATTTTATGGATAGCAAATCGAGGCTGCCATTGGTTTGCAAACAAGGTTGGTCATTACTTCTCAGCATTGGCATAATTCCACATTAATCCATGACAACCAGTCTCCATCCCAATCTTCTCTAAATAAATTCTACATGAATTGCCCATTGGAGGAGAAAAAGGGAGAATAGAGAAATATTGATTTTCCATCTCCTTGATTAGACCACCATTTCCAGAGGTGAGATTGGCGATACAAAGTGAAAAATTTGAGAATTAGCCTAGTGAGATCAAATTATAGGCTTGTTTTTTGCCTCTCTAGTCCCCCCTCTCCATCATTCATGTCTTCGTGTGTAGGAGTGTCAATTTTTTTTTCCACGAAAACAAACCCCCCACCCCCCGAGTTAGTTTTTTGGGGTTGGGGGAGGCCTCTAAGGTCACACCCCCCATAAAGTATTTTCATGATCCTCTTTAGTCTTTTTGACCCACTTTTGCTCAGATAGAGCTCTCTCATGTGTCCGAAAATTTTTGCCTAATTGTCTCGGAGTCTTGCACTGCTCGGGGCTTGTTCCACTTCTTTTCGACATCTAGAAACATTATGAAAAATCTACGACTGCTGTGAGGTTCCTCTTTCGAAGCCCTTTTGAATCCCACCTTTCATGGCTACTTAAAATCATCACATCCGCATCCATTACTTCTAACAAGCTTTGATTTTTACCTCAAACTAACAAAATTAGGTACATTTTTTGCTCTTTTGTGGTTGTAAAATCTCACTCTCATTGGCCACAGGATAGGGCAACTTAGTCCATTGAATCCACAAACTAATCTGCACAAATAAACCATAATGAGTATCAAGCTGCTATAAAGAAAATACATAACAAAATACACACACATCTCTTACCCTACCCCCTGACAAAATCAAGACATCAAGATCCACAAGAGATAGGCCAAGTATAGCGTGACAAAGATCTAGAGCTAGTCGCTAACCAACTGCTCCAATTTAGACCAACTAAAAAAAATTATCAAAGGAGTCTTCCTAAGTGGTGGTTTGACCTGCCAACCGGACCTAGGGCAATTAGACATAGAATTTGATACTCGAGCATGTGAAAAGAAGGGAGTTGAGCATATTATGACTCAAGGAGAATAGGGTATCAGACTCAATTCATGTCTCGGTACCCAAGAGCTTACTAAGCTCTTGCAAGGTGGCACTGAATCCTTTTCTTCTTCTGATCACTTTTATTTTGGCTTCCTTATTTATTTATTTGGATAAATGTCACCCTTAGGAAGACAAGGCATTGTGAAATGTCCCCAGGAACCTACTAGGCCTTCGCAAGGAAACGATCATCTACTCTTGGAATTTTTCTTTCCTGATTTTCTTATTTTAGGGGATTAAGATTCCTTTTTACACACCTCTACATTTTATATAGGGATTTATATATATATATATATTCATTGCTTCTTCTATTTCTTTTATTTGGAAAGCTTCTCTATGTGCCTTACAACTAATAGAAGCTCTTAGAAACATCTGCCTAGTATGCGAGCAAGACATGGTCACTAGGACTACTCTCAAAACAGATCTTTAAATACCTGACAATGCCTTTATAGGAGATGGCAGACAACTACTTAGACCTCCTCCAACTATATTGAACCAAACCTTGGGACTTCATGCCTTGACTTGTTGGTCCCCAAAAGAAGAAAATTTTCCACAAACACATATACATTCAGATTAAGGGTAAAAAAGATCGAAAAGGAAGAATAACACTTGGACTTGGCTACAAGATGCTTCTGTGCAACTTACAATTAAGCGACACCTTATTGTTTTCCCTAGCATCATGTCTTTAACAAATGTCACAACACTTAACAAATGCAAAATCATATTAGAAAACCATTGGCCACTAATAGCTAGTACGTAAAGCTTTCTAGGCAGTGAACCGTCCAACAAAATGGCCTCTACATGCTGAAACATGACATTCCTCTAGCATAAAGGGACACCTCATCAGGCACCATACAACAATCATAATCTCATCCACACCATTCCTATAGAAGATACCACTATTATTGAAAAGTGAAGTGCTTGTTGCTTAATCTTCCTCTTCTCAAATTTAGAAAGAGTTTTTGTTGGGTTGGCTATTGATAGATAATGCTTAATAGATGCATACCATGATGGAATAGAGGTTACATCAATTTGACACAAATCCTCGCAGTCACTAATATCAGCCCACTCTTCCTTAGACTCACCAAAATCTACTAGATACTCTAGATACCCTACAACTTTGGTGGCTTGCTTCTAGTCTCATAGTCAAACTCTTGCAGAGAGATCAACCATTTGGCTAGGCGATCAAGGGGTTGAAGCTTGGTCACTAAAATAAGCGCAATCCCTCTCCCTTGGTGAAGAATACCACCTTCTCATAAATAATACAATATTTGAACTTCTTGGTGGCGAACACCATAGCCAAGCAAACCTTCTCTAAATAGCTATAACGAAGCTCTAAAATTTTCAACTTTTGGCTTGTGAATGAAATATGACGATAAAAATATGCCTCCCAAATTTGGGATAGGAAACAACTAATACTATGCCTTGTTGTAGCTGTGAATATATAGAAAAATTCACCCCTTTTTGGAGATTTTAAAATCGACGCTTTAGATAATTCCATTTTAGCATCTTCAAATGCCACTTTGCATGCTTCTGTCCATTCAAAAATATGACTGTGAGATAAAAGATTCATCAAGGGTAATGAGCTTTCAGCCAGTGCATTAATGAATTGATGATAGTATCCCATGGAGATGAAACAGAACTGTGAAATTCCCTAGGGAAAGTGGGTGGGCTTAGGGCCACAATAACAATCACCTTTTTAGGGCCAATGGTGGCAATGCTAGCTGCACTCACAACATGACCCAATAGCAAACCATAAGGCATCCTGAATACACACTTTTGAGGATTCAATGCTATGTAATACTCACGACATCGCTCAAAGCATGTGTGTAGAATAATCAACTGTCTATAACAGATTATGATAGCTACCCCCAAATCACCTATGAAAACCTTCAGCTCTTCAAGAGATATATCAGTAAATGTCTTGTTAGCCATTCTTTGCTAAGACCCAAGAGCATTATATAGACCAAAAGCCATCATATGGTACACATAAGTACCAAAAATTGTAATGAACATTGCCTTTAACTTATCCTCTTTAGCCATCAACATCTGATTATAACCCACGAAATAGTCCATGAAAGAGTATATCTCTCACCTTGCCAACTGATCTAAAATTTGATCGATAAAGGGCATATGATAATAGTTCTTCACCATTTGCTTGTTCAATTCCTTTAAATCGACACACATGAGGATTTGATTTTTTTTCTTCCTTATTACTACCAGTGAGCACATCTCGTATGTTTAATGAGAAAGATCAGACTAGCCTTCCTTAAACACATCAATTCCTCAGAAAGAGGTTCTCTTAGCTTAAAAGGCATGGGTCTAACCTTGTGTCTTACTGGCTTGCTACCTTCCTTCAATGAGATCATATGCATGGAAACAAAGGGGGGAATTCCCTTCAATTTGTCATAACTCCATGCAAATATCTTCCAAAACTCCTATAGGAGTATCACATATCCACATGCTCATCAACATATAATATAGTACTAGGTTTAATGGGGTGGGGCTCATTGGGAGTCCTGAGATCCAACTCTATCACATCAATGTCATGAATCCTGTTCTTTGCCTCTATTGGTTTGTTTAAACACACTTGATAAACCTCATCATAGTAGAACCCTCTTCAGAGTCATTGGAACTTGAGGTTCCAACAATGGAGGTTCCGTCAAGTGCCTTCCATTTTTTAGTGGGAGGTAATGCCCTTTCGTCCAATGGGCACTCATAGTATGCATCCAAAATTATTCTCTTTAACCCACACCCAAATATCTATCAACCAGCTGCTGGGATATCCACCAAACAATCGGAATGTAATATCCATGGACATCTAAGAAACAACTAATAGGCTTCCTAGCAAATTGGATAACATAAAAGTCAAGAACACACTTAATATGAGCAACTATCACATGTACTTGCACTACATTCCTTCCAGTTTCCCAAGGGTGTATGCATATGTCGATGGAATCTTGCCTACACCCTAGGGTAGTGCTTGTCTACATGATCCCACCATTCACTACCCACTTGATGGACATCAAAAGGTTCTACGATACAACCCGATCGTAGGATTTTCTTGAACACCTTATGAACATTCAGTGATGACACTTGGATTACTTGTAGTAGATTCACATCCGATTTGACTTCATATAGTATGTTTGCTAGGTCAAACTCACGAAAGTTTGCCACTACTCTCTTCTTTGTCCACACTAGCCGCTCTTTTGGCTTCTTAATAATCTTACTACCCTACTTTTCTTTTAATTTTGGTTTTATTTTGACCACAAGCTCCTTTAAAACACCATCATTTTTAAGGGGAGCCACTTGGGCATCCAACACCATCTTATAATACCTACTAGGTTTAGGATTAACTTTGCTTGTATTAGGGTCATCCTTTTGAGCATCTTTTAGTTTTTGGCTCCTAGTTACTACCCTAACATTGTTAGGAGATAAACTCTTATTGATTGGCAAAGTTTCAACTATACTTATGTGGGAGCTTTCACTCAACCGCCAAGACCCATGGACCGCTTATTGTTTCAAGCATTCCAAGCGAGCTTTAATGGCTATCTCTCACCTAGCCGACGCGCCGTCAATCCTACAAATCCAGTGAGCTTACCTTGATGCTCGATCGAGTACCCTCCTCTCTCTTGCACTCCGATAGCTCCACGATCCTAGATGCTAGCTCAAGCATCCTCAAGCCTCCTCCATCTCCAAGCTCCATCCTCCATAGCCGCGCACGCAAGAGAAGAGAAGAGAAGAGAAGAGAAGAGAAGTAGAGGAGAGGAGATGGTGAAGAGCTTCACCCTCTTGATCCCTCACTCTCACACACACTCACTCCCTCACACTCTCACACTCCCTCTCTCAAGAGCACACACAAGCAAGAAGGGGAGAAGAAGAGAGGAAAAAGAAGACTAGTTTTGCCACACACCAAAGAATGAGCTCCTCATTCACTTTTTAACTTTATATACAAAACCCTACTTCCCTTTTGGGCGGTCATCCCCTTTTCCCCTTTTTACATGGCAGGCCCTGTTTTCCATTGTCCTTTTATCTTCCTAGCTTCCTTTTCACTGCCCTTCTACATTTACAAATTGCACGGGTTAGAGCCTGGCGCTCTTTTACAAGATTTTAGGGTGTGCCTTTTTATTCAAAAATGTGCCTTTCCCTTTTTGTGTTTGCCTTGGACTTTTAAGATTGTCCTTGCGCTTTTGGCCTTTTCTCCTTTTCTTTCTTCAGTCGCGGGCTACATTTTTTCTGCCTTTGCCCTACGTCTTTTTCACTTTCTTTTGCGTCTTTTCCACTTTCTTGGGGCAGTAAACGGAGTTAAAACTAAAAAGTAAACCAAGTATGAAAAGGCTCAAAATTGAAATGCCATATAAAAAGGGGTGATAGAAGTTTGAAAGGAAACGTTAGGGCTATGAACGATAAAATCTGCTATGTTTGTGGTCGTCCAACAAATTGGTTGCCAAAAAATACTAAAAAGTTAATTAGCTAAATGTGCAGGTGGCGACCATGGCAAGTCAAGACAAAGCTGGCAAGCTCCCCTTCTCGGAGGAAGAACAAGTGAGGTATGGCCTCACGGTGGAAACAAGAGCGTTTAACCAGCTGAAGTTCCACCACATATTCAACCTGGAAGACGTGGTCATTGAGGAACCAGCGGTACGACGAATTATAGAGCAATGCCACTTACAAAGGTACCTGGACGCAGTGGGCCAGAGGATAAACTACACCCTGTGCGTCGAGTTCTTGCGCACCTTCAACAGAAATAGAGGCACCGTCACGGTGCGGGACAGGGAAGCCACCAGACAAGTGCAGGTCAAATTGACCCCCGAACTAATAGAAAGGGCACTAGGGCTTCCAAACAAGGTGGAGAAGAAACCAAAAAGAGATGTCTATGCCATGTTGGGGATGGACAAAGTGAAGGTCCACACCAACGACGGAATCAGCCTGGCAGACATCCCCAATCAAGAGATTCAGCTGCAGGCGAGGATGATGCATACCCTGTTCTCGAGTCAGCGGTACAACAACATCATGTCAAGAATCAATGTACCTCTACTCGAAAGCATCGCTGCTCAATCGTTGGACGAGGTGAACCTCAATGGGTTCGTAAGAAAGACAATTGAGGCTTCGGCAAAGGCCCTGGCAAAACATGAGGAAGGGCCGTAGCAGGAGAATCCCCTTCACCCCGATCAACCCGCAAAGCCTCATCCTCCAAGGCCTCCACCATAGGTTTTGGAGGTGCCCTCACTGCGATCATCCACGAAGCGATAGGGCAGGGACGAGCGGGAGAAGAAAAACAGGGAAATGATGAGAAAAGTGGCGAATCACCGTCGCAGTCCCAGCCTCATGCGGAAGAGTAGTCTGATGAAACGGAAACGGACACCGACGAGGAGGGAGAACCCCAAGCTACACCAAAAAGAAAGGCGGAGCAACGACTAAAGCCCTACACGGAAAAAGAGAGGAGGATACTCGATCGAGCGTCAAGGTAAGCTCAGTACACTCGTAGGATTGACGACGCGTCGGCTAGGTGAGAGATAGCCATTAGTGCTTGGCTTGGAACGCTTGAAACAATAAGCGGTCCGTGGGTCTTGGCGGTTGAGCGAAAGCTCCCACATTTTGGTTCTGTTGCCGGGACCAACGGATTCAAGCTTGAGCACTTGCGTGCCTCATATCGAGCATCGAAGTAGGGTATTCATCCCCGAAACGGAGCTTGAGATAGGTAGGAAGTTGGGTGTTTTCGATCTTTAGAACAGGTAAGTATTTTGGAATATTCTGGTTATTGATGATTGGAAAACATGGAGAAACTAGTTCAGTGTTTTGCTTTCGATTTATGTTGTGTTTAGGATAGATTAACAATAGGAAATCACACACGAAGAGGCAAAGGGCTGCTGCTGTGAAACAAGGGGGAAAATCATAGGAAACAAAAGGGAAAATGGAGTAAATGCAAAGGTAACTGCGTAGGAAACGCCAGGAAAGGAATCTGTAGTGTTCAGGGAAGAACCAGCAGGATATAAACTCTGGGAGGGCAAGAGAACCCCCATTTCCAACCAACGGAGAGTGAGAGAGATAGAGAGTGAGAGAGAGAGCGAGCCTGGCAACCGTCCCCGATTGACCAGGGCACGGAGGACATCGCGTTCGGCGACTCCCAGGTAACCGATCTCCTCCTCACCACTTCAACTCCATCGCTGGTTAATCGCGTGGTCAATAGGAATAAACATCTGGAGAAAGTCGAGCAAATCCGTGTGCACAAGCTCATCGAACAGGCGGACTCGGACGTTGGACCCAGTGTCCGATTCCCAGAATCGGACACTCGGACAACCGTCCGATTGGAACAACCTGTCCGACTACTAGGATCGGACCAACCCGTCCGATTCTGAGAATCGGATGCTTGGACCACTCGGACACTCGGACTCGGAACAACCCGTCTGACTTGGACGCTTTGACTTGGACCCACCCTGTCCAATCGGACGAATTAATACACGTCATCAATCGGACCACGTGCCCGGTCCGATTCCCAAAATTGGACCACTGGTAAATCGGACCACTGGTAAATCGGATGTCCAATTCCCACAGTCAAACCAAAATAAAACCTGACCTATCCAGGGACACACTGGGGCACTCCCCCAGCGACCCATCCCTGTGTGAACAATAGGAAGCAGCACAGGACCCTAGAACTCGTAGAACGGCCAGAACTAGAGTAGCAAAGCCTATCAGGCCCGAAACGAGCGAGAGTGAGTGAGACGCCAGGGAATTGCTCACAGCACTTAGGTTGAAATTCCGCACTTGAAGTACACTTAGGAAAGCTGAAAGCCTGATTGAGCACAAGTGCACGAGGAACAACACACTCACGAGTGACCATAAGTTGAGCACTGCATTCAAAAATTAAAGGAACCCACTTAGATAAATCGCCCAAAAAACCCACCAATAGGAGAAGACCCAAGGTAAAGGCAAACGCGCGGAGCGCGGGGTAGGATCAAGCAAGGAGCGTCAACGACTCATGACCAGGTGCAAGAATTCAACCATGACGGAGGGAGGCTCAGACCATCGGTTTACAGGGGAGCTCGATGTTAGCGCATTCCCAGACGCCATACAACAGATGGTGAGCAGTTACGATGCGCATGCTCGGTACGAGCACCGTGGCAGGACGGCAGATGCAATCATTGCGGACCTAGAGGAGGAGAGAAGGCTAGCTCGCAAGGCATTGCAGGGCATAGGCGAGTATAATAGGGACCAACAAGCTAGGAGCCTAAGGCAAAGCATAGAGTTGCATGAGGTGCAGCGAGTGCTGAACTTGGCTAGCCGGAACCGGACAGACCAAGAAAGAGCACTAGACGAAGACCTGACGCTGGGCGAGCTCCTCATGAAACGGCTACTCGATAACACCGCGGTAGAACAGAATGCCATTGCGCTAGCAACCTCGCTAGTTGCAGGGCTCGGGGAAAACCAGGGCTCAAAGAGCCAAGCCAAAATACCTGTTGTCACCAAGTAACTCGACAAGTATCAACCACCGGACGACCCATACAGCTTTGTCGAGTAGTTTGAGCAAGTCTACGAAGCCAATGGCCTCAACAACTTGGCTCAACGTTCGCAAGCATTCGGACTTTTCTTAAGCTATAAGGGTAGGACGTGGTATACAAGCCTAGACGCCATAGAACGAGCCAACTTCAATAACCTCAAGGACCTTTTTGTCAAGAGGTTTGCCGAACCCGGATACTCTGACAACCTGCTAGTACGCATGATGAACGTCAAGAAGAAGGAGAAGGAGGGCATCCGCGACTATGTGACCCACGTGAGAAGCCTCCTTAAAAGAATCCCCTTAGGCGAGAGACCAACTGACAAGGCAGTGTCGATCGTATTCATCAGCGGGATTCGAGATGAGGAATTGTACAAGGCACTGGCAGGCAACTCAAGCTTGCAACGAGACGTGGTGGCTAGGGCTTTTGAGGAAGCCATTAGGGTCGATGACCAGCTGAAAGAGCGGAGCTCCAGGAGCTCAAACCTAGAAGAAACCAACCCACGGAGTTTAGAGCGAACGTCAACCTCTAGCGAGCGATCAAACCCATTATCCCAAGATAAGGGAAAGGCCACCAAGATGGCCGAGGTCAAGACGGAATTGGCCAAAATACAAGACATGTTGAGGCGACCGATATGTCCGCACGTCCAGTGTGTGTACTGTGGAGGAAACCACATGCCAGCAGAGTGTCAGGACCCTAGGTCAAGACCCTGCGCTAACTACGGTAGGTTCGGCCACGATGCGGCACACTGTAGACTACCACGAAGACTACCATACGCGCAACCCTACGGCCAGCTTTATCCGGCTAACAGGCCACAGTCATTCTTCGAAAGGGGAGCCCCACTAGCCCTACCGACGCCTAACGATATGAAACCAGCGGTCCCTAGGCTGGACATAAATCCTACCGGCATTCCTAGACCGCCTGGTCCCTATGTGACCCACCCACCGAGCGATGCTCCCGTACACTGCGTAGAGGAGCCCAGTGATAAAGAGACCTACATATACCCTTAGGTCCTCATGGATTACTGAACCGTGCCGGTGATGGCATTGGGACAAGGACGGGGTAGAGGCCTAGGAGGGCAGCCACAGGATCCTGTTGGACTTGTGGACATCCCGGTCACATCTCATCGCGCTGCCCCAAAAGAGAGCAGCAAAACAGGGACAAAGCTGACCAAAGGTGCGCAAAATGCGGAATCACCCATCTTTTCATAGACTGCCCAAAATGGAAGTCGCCTTTCGGTTCAGCTAATTTTCCGTCCGTCTCGCTGGGACTGTTTGGTGTTGAAAACCCGGATGGGGAGGCCACACCTATTCCCTTGCGAGTGATGACCCGAGCACAAACGAAGCAGGCCGGTATCTCTTTGCCAGGACCTAGCAATCTTGACGTGACCTTAGTAGGAAAGAAGAGCCGTAGGCGGAAAAAGAAGAGATCAGAGGCTAAGGTCGCACTAA
The DNA here is from genome assembly GCF_053477565.2 of Lygodium microphyllum. Taxonomy (NCBI): domain Eukaryota; kingdom Viridiplantae; phylum Streptophyta; class Polypodiopsida; order Schizaeales; family Lygodiaceae; genus Lygodium; species Lygodium microphyllum. The sequence goes on along the minus strand of NC_141140.1, from coordinate 48,608,797 downwards.
AAACCGACAGTGTTATGACCTTACCCCAAGGGAAGAAAGTCTCAGATGCGTAGGCAGAGACTTCAGCCCCTAAAACAGCCCAAAAGGGAAGCGCTAAGGTAGGGAAATACCCACACCCCAAGCGGCAATTGGAAGCCATAGAAAAGATGAAATTATGGGTGAGGGAGGCTCAACAACACCTCAAGGATGTTGAACCCATCACGGAGGACGAGATTGATGATCTCTCCTGCATGAGCATGCCACTATCACCACCCCAACCTAAGTTTGCCGAGGCTGCTATGCCACAAGCAGTGCCATCGAGGCCAAGCCTAGACGCAACAGACCCGCAGATTAGCCGCGGCCATTGGCCCGGACAGTCTGGGCTAAGGGAAGGACGAGTGTTTAGCAATCTCCTGGCCACACTATTGACCACCCCTGTAACGTTTGACCTGGGAGATCTGCTTAGGCAGCACTCTGCCCTATGGCAGGACCTCAAGCATTGGGTCGAGAGACCGCAAGAGCAAGCCCCGGCAGATCCTCAAGACCAGGATGCGGAAACGCACTTGCCGAGTTTGACGCTACACTCCGGGCCTAAATCCTTGCATGTCAACGCCTTCTGGGAGGGCTCGGAGATGCACGCAGTCCTGTCGGTCCTAGCCCTGGGAGACGCAACGAGGAAGGGGATTGTAGTCACAGGAGCTAGGGTTAGTGTGCTTAGCCACGCAGTGTTACAGAAGTGGGGAAACCTGCTTGTCGAAGCTGCTCGGTTTAACGTCACACTAGTAAACGGTATGCGAGTGAAGCCATTCGGGGTCTTGAAGAATTGGCCAGTGAAGATTGCAGGAGTCCAGTTCTTTGTCCACTTTATCGTCATGAAGGGAGTGGACTATGATATCTTATTGGGTGGACCCTGGATGCACAATGATAGAGTTATCGAAGACTGGGGTAATAGCCTGATCTTCCTGGGCAACCGAACTAACGCTGTGAGAATAGAAATGGACACTTGGAAGACCTCGCCAGTCGACCTAGACGCCATCTCTACTATGCTCAAGGGAAACACCCAGGACAAGGAACCCTATGGGTCCTTAACTAAGTATGTCCCATGCCCAGAGGACGAGTGGGATTGGATGCACGTTCTCGCCACACTCAACCTGCCGTTCTCAAACCATGAGGCGTACGAGCAGGCTGTCAAAACAATTGGCAAGCCAAAAGAAACACTCCCTACACCTGTCTGCATGATGGCAGCAAGCCTCCATGAAGGGCCTAAACCTGTCACCTTCCAAGTGCCTATCAACAAGAGGGAACTCCAGGGAATACTGGGGCACTTAACGGACCGACTGGCACGCAACGTAGCCGCCAATCTCAAGCCTCTCCAGGACCTCTTGGAAGAATTCGAGTGGAAGTGGACCAGGGTACCTGAACTAAACCTCAGGTATAATTGGGCTTTGGTTCCTGACCAACAAGATGAGGCAGAGCAGGCCTTAGGGGACGATGAGCAGTCTAGCAATAAAGATTCTTGTGACAAATACGAAGATTGCCAATCCTTCGATGGAGGAAGTGAGGGTGAGGTGGATACCATAGAATACGACCCCGAAGGGCGAGAAATTGAGCAAATCCGGGCAGATGCTAAGCCTCAGACGAGACCGGCCCTTAGAGTGGACCAAGGAGTCATGTGTACGAAATGTGATCGTGCTTGGTTGGAACGGATGGGAGCAGTGGATTTTGAGCAAGCCGGCCTAGCCCAACCAGGAATGGCAACACTGCTTAGAACCGAATCGCCATTTGAACTGCGGCCGCCAGGGGAGACCACCTCCTCTAGTGAAAATGGGGAATTTAACTCTGAGTCTGAAGTTACTTCAGATGGTGACCCAGAAATCCCTAGGCCACCCATGACCAGACGCACCAAGGGGGACTTACCTATCCACCTGAGACATAGACGGTTACGGCAGAATGAGGCTAAGCGTCCCAATGATGCGCGATCAGAGGAACAAAGGAAGCCGCAAGACCTCCCTAAACGCTTTTCTAAATTCAAAAGAGGGGACAGGATAGTGGTTTTGCTAAGTGCCAAGCGCCAAGGGCAAACCCGCGAACCAATCGAAGGGCCAGCCAAGGTCAAGGAGGTAAACCTAGCCCTAGAAGGGGAAGTACCCCGACCAGTGTTCATTGCCGAGGACTTGACCATGGAAGAAGAGTCCAGTCTTGTCACTCTTTTGCGGGAGTACTGGGACGTATTTGCTTGGTCTTTAGATGAGCTACGAGGGGTAGATCCGAGTGTTGTGACTCACAACATACCCATGACAACGGATGCAACGCCGGTCAAGCAGCGACCATATCACATGAATCCAAAGCACGCTCATGCTGTCAAGGAGGAAATCGACAAGCTGATGAGAGCCGGATTCATTTACGAAATTGAGTACACAGACTGGGTGTCACCCATAGTCATTGTGATGAAGAAAAACGGCAAGATTCGAGTGTGCGTCAATTACAAGAAAGTAAATGCCGCTACAAAGAGAGACAACTACCCCTTACCGTACACTGAGCACATGCTTGAGAGAGTGGCAGGTAAGGAAGCCTATAGTTTCTTGGATGGCTTCTTGGGGTACAATTAGGTGCAAGTGCATCCTGCAGACAGGCACAAGACCGCCTTCGCCAACTGAGTGGGGTGTCTTTGCGTACGTAGTCATGCCCTTCGGGCTAACCAATGCCCCCGCCACCTTTCAACGCCTCATGTGCACCATATTCAAGGACATGCTTCGCAAGGAGTTAGAGGTCTTTGTCGATGACCTGTGTGTCCATTCGGCCTGGATCGAACATCTCGACAAACTCCGCGCGGTCTTTGAACGATGTCGCTTATACCGTCTCTCCCTCAACCCCCTGAAATGCCAGTTTTGGGTGAAGCATGGATGCATCTTGGGACACTTGGTGTCCAAGAATGGCATTGCCACAGACTTCTCGAAGGTCAAGGTCATCGTGGACCTTCCACCCCCAGGTAATTACAGGGGAGTTCAATGCTTCTTAGGTCACACAGGATACTATCGGCGGTTTGTACTGAACTACGTGCCGATCGCTAGGCCATTGTACAAATTGCTAATTGTCTTCGAGTGGACTGAAGCATGCCAACAGGCCTACGAAGAATTGAAAAAATCCCTAACAACGGCACCTATCCTATGAGCCCTAGACTAGACTATGACTTTTCACGTACACATCGACGCCTCTAAGTTTGCCGTGGGGGCAGTGTTGTGCCAACCTGGTGAGCATAACCTAGATTACCCAGTGAGTTTTGCTAGCAGGCAACTCACTGAGACAGGAATGAATTATTCGACAACGGAAAGGGAGGGATTAGCCATGGTGTTCACCGTGAAGAAGTTCCGGCATTACCTACTGGCCACCCCCTTCACCTTCTTCGTAGAACATCAAGCCCTCTCTATTTAGTGAACAAACCTTGCGCTACAGGACGTATAGCTCGATGGCTTCTCCTGCTCCTAGAGTTCAACTTTTCAGTGGTGGTGCGGAAGGGAAAACAACATTACATGGCCGATCATCTGTCCCGTATACCCACAGGAGAAGCCGCTGGACAAGGCATCATGGACGAGTTACCGGACAGCCACTTATTCCATATGTCCAGCGAAGGAGACCTATTCAGGGCCGATCTGACACCATACTGGGCAGACGACATAGTCCAAGTGCTCGAGCATGGGCTGCCCGAACGACCAATAGAACGGGCACGGCTTAGGCGCTTAATCCTGAAAATCCAACCCTACCAGCTGATTGCAGGCTAGCTCTATAGGCTGGGGCAAGACGGATTGCTACGTAGATGCGTATGTGAGCATGAGATGCACGATGTGCTCTCAGAGGCGCACAACGGTATTGCAGGAGGACACTTTAGCGGGGACACTACAGCACGAAAGGTGTTGCAGTCCCAGCTATGGTGGCCCACACTCTTTCGCGATGCCACACAATTTGTCAAGCATTGTGACGAGTGCCAACAGACAAAAGTCCTGGTTCGTAAAGATTAGATGGAGTTAACCCCTATTATTGCTTGCCAACCCTTCGAAAAATGGGGGATTGACTTCATAGGACCCATCAGCCCCGCGGCACAATATTCACAAGCCAGGTACATCGTGGTGGCCACGGATTACCTCATCAAATGGGCGGAGGCAAGAGCCACGCGGAGAAATGACGCTAGGACGACTGCCAAGCTCTTATGGGAGCAAGTAATCTCGCGTTTTGGTTGCCCCATCAAACTGGTTAGCAACCAGGGAACGCACTTCATCGACGAAGTGATAGCCCATCTCCTATCCACCTTTCTCATCATCCATTGCAAATCCTCACCATACTACCCTCAGGCTAATGGCCAGGCTGAATCAACCAACAAAATTCTCATCAATGTCTTGACCAAAGTAGTCTCAGCCTCACGAAGTGACTGGGATAACAAGTTGATGGCAGCCTTGTGGGCCTACCGAACAGCTTATAAAACGGCCGTCGGTGAAACACCTTTTAGGCTAACCTATGGGACTGAAGCTATTCTCCCATTAGAATTCTTCGTCCCTAGCCTGAAGATAGCACTCCAAGAACGATGGGAAGGGAAGAAAGCATGGACGCAATGCTTAGTTGAGCTAGAACGCCTACTATCAGAAGTTCTCGTCTCCTAGCCACCCACGCACTTATATGTGAGAAAGCCCGATGCAAAAGCTGGTTTGACAAACATGTCAAGCAACGAGAGTTTGAGCAGGGTGACCTAGTGCTCCTCTACTCAGTTAAAGGACATAAGCAAAAGATGAAATTCAGAGGTCTCGAACCCTTTAAGGTTCGGGCAATCAGCCGAACTGGTAATATTGAGCTGGAAACACTGGATGGTGAGGGAATGGGCTTCTTCAATGGCAGTCGAATCAAGAAGTACTACCCGCCCACTCATTCATTGCATGAGCCACCAATGGTAGAACCACCCGTCAAAATACGAGTAGCCACAATTACGAAAATCTGCGAGAATGAGGAGGAGCCTGTAGAACCCGCCTACCTTCGCATCACGGTCACGGCCAAGCAGACGTGCTCCTTCAACGCCCTGATTGACGAGGGGGCGGATTTTAACATTTTAACGCATGAGCATTGGACCCAGCTTGGCGCGCCAATACTTCATCCCACAACAGCCAGATTGAGCCCATTCGGGGCTCAATCCTACCCGATCCTCGGCACATGCCAAGTCGCCGTTTCTATCGAGTCTGAAACTATCCCCATGCTGTTTTACGTCTTACCAAATGCCATGGATGCAAGCATAGAGTCATTGCTCGGGCGAACTTTTAGAAAGCAGACCCGCTGCAATGTTGATTATGAGTCGCAACACATCCACTTAACGATCGGGAACGTGCCTATAGTCACGACTTTCAGCAAGGGCCTCGTAACCCCATCACCGCTCACATGGCCACCGATAGAAACAGCTGCAGCTAGGACTAAGGAGGGGGGCCATGCATATCTACCACACCCAGATCCCCATGCACCGCGGCCTACCGCACCCAAAGCAAAACCCCAACAGACTCACTTGCAATGGGTACCTAAGAAGCCTCGAGAACTGCCTAGAACTAGATGCGCATGTCTGCAAAAGACCTACAAACCTAAACCTAGGAAACCAAGACACCATCATCGCAAGTGCCGCGTGATTAAACAAATGTGGGTCCCTAAAGTCCTCCTACGTGCACAAGGCTACTATGAGGGGAATGCCTTGCTGTGGATCCCTAAAATCCCAACTGTCACACGCCCTAGTTCTCCGTCGACCTCAAGTCCTTGTCCCCCGATACCTCGAGACCACGAATCGCAAGGCTCACCCCACTCATCCGACTCCTCTGTGTGTCAACCCACGAGCGTCGCACACGCCCAATGGCCCAAACAATGGCCATCACCACAAGTGGCATCATCCAACCAACCCAATCCGCCGCTCAGCAGCCTAGCTGACTGCAGCAACATAGCCCCTAAGATCAAACCCGAGCCATCCATCCAACCAACGCCTAGGGTGCCGACTCAAACGGGCCCCCAGCTGCAGCTCTGTACTGTCAGAACCTCCAGCACCAACAAACCCCAACCACCCGCCAGCCTTAAGCCCTCCTATGTACGGAAGTCATTCCTAACACTGGCCGCCGCTGACCTCGCAGAGGACATTGGAGATGATGTGGTGGACTGCATCAAATAGCTCGATGCCACCTTTTTTGCACTGGCCCTCAGCTATGACCGCCTGGACTTGGGACTATTAGCAGAACCCTTTGCAATAGACGTGCGCAATATGCCTTGCTCTTGGGAGACTTTTGAATTCGCCTTTGCACAAGCTTCTCGCTTTGCCACCGAGCTGCTCGTTCGCGAGGTCTCCAAAGAGCAAGCCATTAAGCAACGCCTCATCACATCATTTGACCCACGGACAACGTCTGCCATCACTAGCCAAGAGAAAGCAAGGTTGTCCCACTTGGCAGATACGGAATCACCCTTCTTGAACCGGTGGTACGCTCTTAGGTTGAAATGGGAAGTCGATGGATGCCACATAATGACCAATGCCGAACAACGCCGAGCCATCAAAACGGCCGAGTATGATCCCACCTACGTCGCGCCTACCTCTTATCGAGTGTTAACCACTCTTCGAGGACGATCATATCTCAGGGCACCCCTATCTCGACCGCATCTTGACAGAGGAAGAGCTCCACCTCGCAAGTCGGGTCAACTCCGGTGATTTGCTCACAGATGTCCTCACGTACATCACACATGTAGGCATTCGGCCCTGTGACTTGGACTGCGCTGCACACCTGGAATATAACCCCAACTTCTACGATTGGTTCCTACATAAATAAACATGAACGCCTTGGCCCCACAACCTCCAATCTTGGGACGGATTTTTCTTTTCCACGAGGGGGATGGGGCAGTAAACGGAGTTAAAACTAAAAAGTAAACCAAGTATGAAAAGGCTTAAAATTGAAATGCCATATAAAAAGGGGTGATAGAAGTTTGAAAGGAAAATTTAGGGCTATGAACGATAAAATCTGCTATGTTTGTGGTCGTCAAGCAAATTGGTTGCCAAAAAATACTAAAAAGTTAATTGGCTAAATGTGCAGGTGGCGACCATGGCAAGTCAAGACAAAGCTGGCAAGCTCCCCTTCTCGGAGGAAGAACAAGTGAGGTACGGCCTCACGGTGGAAACAAGAGCGTTCAACCAGCTGAAGTTCCGCCACATATTCAACCTAGAAGACGTGGTCATTGAGGAACCAGCGGTACGACGAATTATAGAGCAATGCCACTTACAAAGGTACTTGGACGCAGTGGACCAGAGGATAAACTACACCCTGTGCGCTGAGTTCTTGCACACCTTCAACAGAAACAGGGGCACCGTCACAGTGCGGGACAGGGAAGCCACCAGACAAGTGCATGTCGAACTAATAGAAAGGGCACTAGGGCTTCCAAACAAGGTGGAGAAGAAACCAAAAAGAGACGTCTATGCCATGTTGGGGATGGACAAAGTGAAGGTCCACACCAACGACGGAATCAGCCTGGCAGACATCCCCAATCAAGAGATTCAGCTGCAGGCGAAGATGATGCATACCCTGTTCTCGAGTCAGTGGTACAACATCATCATGTCCAGAATCAATGTACCTCTACTTGAAAGCATCGCTGCTCAATCACTGGACGAGATGAACCTCAATGGGTTCGTAAGAAAGACAATTGAGGCTTCGGCAAAGGCCCTGGCAACAGGAGGAAGGGCCGTAGCAGGAGAATCCCCTTCACCCCGATCAACCCGCAAAGCCTCATCCTCCAAGGCCTCCACCATAGGTTTTGGAGGTGCCCTCACTGCGATCATCCACGAAGCGATAGGGCAGGGACGAGCGGGAGAAGACAAACAGGGAAATGACGAGAAAAGTGGTGAATCACCAACGCAGTCCCAGCCTCATGCGGAAAAGCAGTCTGATGAAACGAAAACGGACACCGACGAGGAGGGAGAACCCCAGGCTACACCAAAAAGAAAGGCGGAGCAACGGACTAAAGCCCTACACGGAAAAAGAGAGGAGGATACTCGATCGGGCGTCAAGGTAAGCTCACTACATCGTAGGATCGACGGCGCGTCGGCTAGGTGAGAGATAGCCATTAGTGCTCCGCTTGGAACGCTTGAAACAATAAGCGGTCCGTGGGTCTTGGCGGTTGAGCAAAAGCTCCCACAACTTACCCCACTAGGCATTTCCTCGAGTGTGGCTTTAACCCTTTCCAAAATTTTCTTGGGGCCCTCTCCTTTAGTGTTCTCATTATTCGCACAATGGTTCATAGGCCTAGGTTGTTGACTACCTTGTTGGAGAGAACTAACCCTTCTCCAATAGGTAGTGGCTAAGTGACCAGACTTCTTGTATATATTACATTTGAGATCAGGACAATTACGAGGGAAATTCTATCCATCATACCACTTACAAGTGAATCATGATGAGCCCACATAATTGGTCTTTCTAGTACCCATCAAATTTTATTGGCACGTAAAAAATTAACATCTATGGCAATCTCGCTGTATTGCTCAATGTTTATATCCGTATAATATTTTATCATCTCTTTTACTTTCTCTCCAATGTTTGATGGAGAGGACTCATAGCCAATGGTTTCAAGAGCTACTCCCCACTAGGTTGCACAACTTGCAAAGGGGGTGGTTCTTGTATTGACCCTTGGTTTACAAAAGGAGCTCTTTGGCTAGCTGTTGGCTTAATGAAATTTGGAGGAGTTGGCAACAAAGGCACATTCTGCATCATGCTTCCTCTACCATTCGGGTTGGTCACGGGGGTATCCATCACACCTTGATCTCCATTAGCCAATCCCAAATTATTTCCAAGATTAAGGCTCAAATTTAGATTTTCCCTTGATGTGTAGGCCACTTGTAAGTAGGACTCTAGCCCTATGCTCCGGTTATATCAGTATCTATATTTGTTAGAGAAACACTACTCAACTCCACTTGGATATGGAAGTCCATGCAAAAAGTATTGCAATTGGGTATTAGGCATGGAATAGGGATAGAGGCTTGTAATTTGCGAAAGATGTGTTTCATCTTCTTGGTATATCGTCGGGTGTTTTCATGGGATTCTTGATGTGTCATATTTAGCATACATAGCCAATCTTGACCACCCTTCTCATCAAGGGAAAATTCCCCTCGAAAGGCCGCAAAGAATAAATTGATTGTGGTTATGGTGCCAACTTCTAAGCTATGATACCACATTGTCGGCCTCCCTTTCAAGGTCATGTTAAAGAAGACCATTAGATGTCCCTCGTCCTAAATTCAAAAATTGAACATGAGTTTTTTAAATTCACTAATGCGAAGCTCCACATTCTCCTCCACTAAGCCATTATAGATTTGGCAGAGGAAGCCTAAAGCTGGCAAATCCAACATTCCTACAAGATTTGCAATAGGTTGCATTATAACGATAACTGTATTTACTATAGGAGTTTGTAACAGTGTGACTGTAACCTCACTTGATGTGGGTTGATTTATTGGGAGAAGGGGAGCACTAGACTTTCCTCCTCCTCCTAATGGTTTTTTTGTGGCACTAGGGTCACTAAGACCTGTCCCTCATAGGGATATCAGGCTGATACATTGAGGGGGATACCTCCTAAGGATTTCAACCCCTTGTCTAGCCCTTTTTCAGCTCTGTCTTTTACTTTTGAATATCAACTTAACATTGTTTATCGGGAAATAATGGGTCTGTCTCAATGCTCTTTGGCATAAACTGACTGACTAGTCCCTAATTAACCAAGGTTTAGGAACCACCATTTATTAGTGGCTCCCAACAAATCCACCACCTGTTGGGACAAAAAATGGGCCCCCGCTGACATTGGCTCTAGGGCTCTAGCTAGGCCTCCTATATACCTAAACAACCTCGCGGCCTCACAGCCAAGAGTGTATAGACACTATGAACAAATTTATCAAAAGAATGTGTTTGTGGATGCAATCTCTAGATTGTAGTCCAATGTGATGCCCTTTTCCACTCCAAGCAAAAGGAGTATCCGAATAGATTGGTGGCTAGCACCTCATAACACAAACAAAGGGAGCACCCTAGCTTATCACTATGGCTCCACTATGGCGCTTTTACATCCCATGGATTAGTCCCAGGATACACCCTCTCAACATATAACACATACACACAAAATCCACTCTTCATAATATTCGTTCCAAGAGATAATATATTCCTTGCCAAGTTAGTCCCCAAGGAAATAATTATACTAAACCTACAATATAGTCTCACGCTCATCGTGGGTCAATCATTTGAAATCAAGTGCTATGCATCCAGGAGATATATGTATGTATACATACATATACATATACATATATATATATATATATATATATATATATATACATACATACATACATACATACATACATACATACATACATACATACATACATACATACATACATACATACATACATACATACATACATACATACATACATACATACATACATACATACATACATACATACATACATACATATATATATATATATATATATATAATATTGCTACGAAGATAAGGCAGTGCCGCTTTGTCAAACTACTTCGTGCCACTGTACCTCTTAATATTTAGAAAGCGAAACCTATATGAAAAGTGTAGCAAATAAATAAGATTTTAAACCATATACAACACATAAAACCCTCTTTCTCCCTACCATTTAGAGTTGTGCTTGCGATGCGTAGGTTAAGAGGTGTTTTCATGTATATTTTTGTATAATAAAAATAATAAACCCACATTCGAACATACAAATGAGGATAAATAGAGACTAATTCTCATGCTTTACCTCCATTATACTTGTACAAATATACCCCTAATTTTTCATATTTTTTTGGACACAAAAATGATTTTTTCCTATTTTTTTGGTCTTAAAATCACATTTGGATATTTTTTCCTATTTTCCTTATATAAAATACTATATTTATTTATTTTTCTAATTCAAGAAAATAATTCATACTCTAATCCATCATCACATTTAATATCATCCCATATGAATATGATTTGATTACCTGAAATCAAGAAAAATATAAAATTTTTACTTAAAACATGTATTTGGGGGTTTAAAAAATTAATAAGTCACATGCACAAACATTAGTTCTATATTTTATGAGTGAGAGCCCTTAAACACATCATAATAGAGCTTAAAAAAAATTTTCATCACATATGAACAAGATTTGCACCACGAAATATTAAAAAAACCTATTGCTATTTTTTAGGTTTTAGATCTTAAGAATTGATTTCACGAATAGTGACAAGACACTACCATTGGTCTCCAAAAAGTGCTAGTCATCACTCCTCAGTGTCTGCATGATTCCAAAGCAATTCACGACAACGATCTCCATCCCAATCTTCTCTAAATAATTCATGCATGAACTATCCACTGGAGGAGAGAGAAAGATTGATTTTCCATCTCCCCAATTAGGCCATCATTTCCAAAGGGGAGATTGGCAATATAGAGCAAAAAATCTGAGGAGTATCCTAGTGAGATCAGATTATAGGCTTCTTTGTTGTCTCTCTAGCCCCCTCTCCATCATTCATGCCGTCGTGTGCAGGTGTCAATTTTTCTTTTCTACAAAAAAAAAGCCCCCCTCTCACCCCCCCATTGCATCAGTTTTTCAAGGTTGGGGGAGGCCTCTAAGGTCACACCCCTCCCCATTAAGTTACTTTCACAATCCTCTTTGGTCTTTTTGATCCACTTTTTCTTGGATAGAGCTCTCTTGTGTGTCTAGTGACCAAATCAAAGTCTAAAAATTTTTGCCTGACTGTCTCGGAGTCTCACAATGCTTAGAGTTTGTTTCACTTCATTCCAGCACCTAGAAAATTTATTAAAAAGCTGAAATTTTTACGAGGTCTATCTTTCAAAGCCCTTTTGAATCTAGCCTTTCATGGCTACTTAAAATCATTAGATCCGCATCTACCACTTCTAACAAGCTTCGATTTTTGCCTCAAATTAACAAAATTAGGCACATTTTTTCCTCTTTTCTGGTTGTAAAATCCCCCTTATCGATGACGCGATAGGGTGACTCAATCCGTTGAATCCACAAACTGATCTGCACATAAATAAACCATAAAGAGTATTAAGCTGCTACAAAGAAAATACATAACAAAACACAGTCATAGCTCTTACCCTACTCCTTGATAAAATCAAGGCATCAAGATCCACAAGGGATAGGCCAAGTATAGTCTAACAGAGATCTAGAGCTAGTCAGCAGAGCCGATTGCTCCAACATAGGATGGCAAAAAAGAACTATCAAATGAGTCATCCTAAGTGGTGGTCTGACCTACCGATCCGGACCTAGGACAAAGACCTAGGACAACTGGACTAGGAACTCTACTAGGCAAGGACTCCCATAGCCTAGTTTTTTATTTTTAGAATTAGATCTTTTTTATACTTCAAGACTTGATACTCGGGTGTGTAAAAAAGAGGGAGCCGAGAGTATTGTGACCCAAAGAGCACAAGGCATTGGCCTTAGGTCCTGTCTCAGTATTGAAGAACCTACCAGGCTCTTACAAGGTGATACTAAACCTTTTTCTTCTTCTGATCACTTTTATTTTTTCTCTAACCATCCTTATTTATTTATCTGGTTAAATGTCACCTCCAAGAAGACAAGGCATTTGCTGTGGCTTTGACTTGTCCCCAAGAACCTACCAAGCCTTTCGCAAGGCAATGATCATCTGCTCTTGGATTTTTTTTCTTGATTTTCTTATCTTAGGGGTTAGAACCTCTTTTTACACACCTCGATATTTTATATAGGGTTTTTCAAACTTGTAACTTTTATTTCAGAGAAAATTTATAAAGAAAAATGATATAGAACTAGCTAGGATTTGTCAAAGAAAATTACATCATTAAGAGAGAAATAATAATTAGCCAAGATATGTCAAAGAGAAAATTACATTACTATAGAGAAAAGGTCTTCATTTTAGCCCAAGACTATACAAAATATTGTGCATTATGGGACCTTGTGGGTAATGAAATCTTACATTGTATGTTGGGTATTGAAAAATTTTAAGTTGTGATGAAGCTACCTCATGCTGGTGAAGTTAGAGCAAGAAAGGAGCTTAGTGGTTTGAAAATTCAATTTGTGGTTCAAAAATTATTTTTAAAAGTATATTTTCTCAAAGTATAATAAGCAAATTACTCCACACATGTGGCGGGTATACCGTTATCACCTCAAAACTTGTGCCACGTGTCACTGACCTTTTCGAACGTTATGGCAATTTTATGGCATTATTTTTTTGGGTGAAAGAAAATAATTTTTAGCCTCCTTTTTTAAGTTTAAATATAGCATTTTTTAATTCGTGCATGTACCTTTTGAGTGAGTTCCAAGTTGACCGTTTATAAATAAATATACGTTGTGAAGGCAAGTCAAAGGCTATTGTTTACACAAACTTTTCTTCTACGCATTTTTTTCTCTCTCCCACAATCATACACCTTGCATAGCGTAAGCCAAGAATATGTGTGTTGTTGATAAAACCACTTAATGCTCACAAGTCAATACATTTCTAAGGTAACAAGCTTCTATCGGTTATTTCTCTTATTCACAGGTGTTGTGATTTATTCTTAATTCCACTAAGAGCAATAGAAATGATTGAATAATTTATTTTAAAGACATACAAGTAAGGAGTCTGTCTTTACTTTGTGTTAGTTTTTTCCATTTTTGAACGATATATTTTGTCCAATGAAATGCGATCAAACTCCAAAAAGCTCCTTTGACCTCTATAATCGCATTTCATAAGTCATTAACTCATAAATCACGGATACCGGATTAAACATGAAAGATGATGCCATGGTTTGCTGCTTGGCTACTAAACTCACATTTCATAAGTTCTAAACTCATAAATCTCCACAATAAGAGCATATTCTAAGTGATGTAGATTGAAAAATGTATTATCACTTTTGTTGAGACATTTTGAAGGCAGTTAGGACTTATACAAATCTAAATTTCTTATTTGGGTATAAGCAAATATGGATTGGTTCTTTGTATTCCTAAACTTTTCTTGTTGTTCAGAATTTTTTTTGTGAGAGTGATCAAGATGACTAAAATGAAGATTTCTCTAGAGAGAATGGATGAAGAGGATCTGGAGAATACATGTGATGAGAAGCTCTTTGATTTCCTCCATGCAACTAGAAATGCTTCTAGATTCAACTACATCAAAGATATGCTCAATGTTTCCTTTGATTTGTAAGAGCTCTTGAAGGATCTTGAAGACAAACTAAAGGATTATTAGGGAGTGTTAAGATAGACATGTGCAGGTCCTAGAGATTGGGGGATTGTCCATTACAGTGATGTAGTGGAAGCTACCAATACAGCTAGAACAACTTTGCAAACAAGGTTTAGCCTCATTGATGAGGATTTAAGAAGTGGGAAGCAGATTTCCCTTTTCATCAGGATCAACATCAATGTCTTCTTGTCCACAAGGATGTTGGATTTCTTGTATATCTTCAATATATGGACATTTCTTCTTTAGATACAATAAAAGAGAAGAAGATAAAGGATATTGCAAGTAAAGATAAAGAGGTTGAAGAGAAGGGGAAAATGTTTCAAGAGGATGTTAAGGACCCATGTCATCAATACTGAGTCTCCTACTGAATCTATGAGAACTCTTCTTCTGTATTAGGTAGCTCCTCCTTTTCATATTCCACGATCTAATTAATATATGAATGCAAGGCTACAGAGTTATCTTGAAAATTCTCTCCCTGAACAACAATAATTGCTAGCAATTCCTATTCATAACCAACAAAATTCTTATAATTTTGGCCCCATCCTGCATGGATTGCTAAGCAATAATCTTCTTCGATATAAAAAAATTCTTGAATATCATTTAGCAATATATATCTCTTTTTATTGATGAGGTAAGTGGAAAATGTTGGGACACAATTAAGAGGATCTTCTTCAATCTCTGCACTCAACTCTATCTCATTTTCTTTCACTTTTGTAATATTCTCACTTTTAAACAAAGTAACATCAAATTGTAGAGTCTCCATTAAAGGAGAAACCAAAAGGTTCAATAAATCTATATGATGATAGCCTTCTTGAAGAAGATGAAAACCCTAAGGTATGGAAGATAATTTTAAAATATCCAATGAGATTTATACTAGAGTTTGTTATACATTATAAAAAAAATTATAGGATATTTATGTATTGATATCTTACACTATTATGGTTTATTGTGCAAATAGAAATTAAAAATCCAAACAGCTTTCTTGGAAGAGCCAAGGACTCAAGGCCATTGAAGCTTGGCCTTGCTCATTACATTGAAAGCTTAAATAATCAAACAATTGCAATTTATCATAGTAGGTTGTCAAGTTCTTCAAACTTGCCAATGATGGATTTGAAAGCTATCTCCAAGTTGATTGGATCCCAAGTTTTCAATAGAGGATCACATAAGATAATTTTGGTAGAGAAGGAAGAAGTTGTAAAAGTTTTTGGCTTCATGCCTGCATATAGTGGATCTAGGGTAGGATACTTTAGAGTTCTTGGCTCTTCCTTGCTCTCCCATGTAGAAGATGCTAAGAACTTGAAGCTCCTTCTAGACTATAGGAAACAAGAGTTCTTAAAATGTAGAGGTCTTATTGATTGGGATGAAACAAGAGATTCCTCTAAAGGCCCTAATGAGTTGCTTAAAACTAGAGACTCTTCTACCACATAGTTGGACTAAAAGATGTCAAGGGTTTCTTGAAACCCATCTTTTTCCATCTCTTTGCCTAGTTTGTAACCATTCTAAAAATCTTTGCTTTGCACAAGAGTTTAGATATCCCTCTTTTCTTCTTTGGGTGATAGTTTGTATAGTCATTGCCAAAGATGATATATTACACGATGTGGTTGTGTCTTTGAGCTTGAATTTGTGCAGAATTTGTCTATAGAATCATTGGAAGACCTCTAATAAACTATTTGCTTTGTATCTTCCACCTCTATGTCTTATGTGTCTAAAGTATTTTTTTCTTTCTTGATAATGTGATTTTCCATACCTTGGGTGACTAGATAGATAGAGATTCATATTTCTTCATAAAATATGGAGCATGGTTGTATAAAATATGCCACATAGTTAACAAATAAAGAAAGTTAATAAAAAAACCCTATACAAATTAGACAATGAAAAGACATACATATGCAAACTTCTTATCATATAGTGAGTGAAGTGTTGATCACCCAAGCTTTTGTCATTGCCTTTCTAAAAAGGTTCAATTGGTTTTTGAAGTCTTTGAGATCATCATTCCATTCAGTTTTATCACAATAAAGAATGCATTGTCTAGTGTTTTTCAAACATTGGCTTTTCTATTCCGAACTTGTCCATTATCACGATTATCCTTAATTGCATTATGTAGGGACTTCCACTGATTATATCTAATAGTTGAGCCACCATTCCTAGAGTTTATCTTACCAAGTCTCCCATGAAAGCCTAGGAACCTTCTAGCCTTCACTCCACCAATAGATGACTTTTTGGAGACACAATTTCCATCCTTAAACTTTTGAAGATCTGGTTCAATAGCAACATTACCACCATGCAAACCAATTGCAAATAATAATTTTTCAGTCTTTGTTATAGCATCTATTTTAGTTGATAATAGCTTTACCTTCCATGCAAACCACCATATATAAAGATGAACAAGCTTTTTAATCATCTTGCAAAATACATGAAGTATATAGATATGGCATTCACTAAAGGAATATCTAGGACTAGCTTAAACTGTGAATCCTTGTTGTGCCTAGAGGGAGCTCTATTCCAATTGCTTGAGTTCAACTCTATGGGACATGCAGTAATATAAGCAAGGAGATTTGGAGTTGGCTCCCTTTGACACATTGTACATACATTTGAGTATCTTTAAGTCACCAGCTATGTGCCACTCAATCGTACAGTTCCTAAATCCTTCCATAAATAGCTATTTTCCTATTTATGGTCTCTATTAACATTAGGTATTGGTGTTTAATGAAAAACCCAATACAATATATCAAAATCCTCTGTATCTACTTCCAATGCTCCTAGCCCCACTAGATGTTGTGTTCAAATTGAACACTAAATGAGATTGAGTAATTGCAGTGACTTGATGAAAGTGATCTATTCATCAAGGTAATAGAGACTCTATCTAATTTTATGCATTTTAGAATCTCACTTTCATCAAGTTTTTTAACCATAAATCTAGCCACCCCGTGTGCCTCTTCTAGTGACAAGTCATAGAATCTGATAATTAAACATTGTAGGGTGGGCAAGTCAAGAATTTTTTTAAAAAATTCATTGAATGTAAATTCCTTTTTCTTGCCCTTGAAGCTAGCCTTGATATGGAAAGGCTCACCTAGAATCTCCATCACTTTGTTATTCACTCTCTATTCGTTAGTTCTAACCACTGATGGCCTTAGAAGTATGCAATTGTGTACTTGTCCTTACTTCATACTTAATTATGAAAGCTGAAAAAGTTGCATATAAGCATCTCAACTAATACCAATACTATCTATGTCTTCTGCACACTAACTCAATATCCAAACAATGATCCTTTATAAATGAATCCAAGCATTGTTTCTTTGCTGTTTTCAATTTCTTCTTCTCCAAAAATATCTTTTGAAACTATTGAAGAAAGATGCTAATAATACAATCGAGATGCTTTTAAAGAATCTCTTTCACTTGTATTTGGTTAAAGAAGAGACCTAAAAAAATTAACATCACAAATCAATATAATTAATTATAAACAAAGCTATATTTAATATTTTTAAAGTGAAAAAACTGTACATTGCTGCTTGGATTCTTTTAGTTTAACCATCACCTCCTTGTTTGAGACTCTCAATATTTTTAAGAACCCTTTATCATTTTTGAAGATCTAGAATAATTTACTTTCTTGATGAGATTTGATTTGTTTCTCCAACAAATGAATCCTCTGTTGACAACCCTCTAGCTT
Organism: Lygodium microphyllum; assembly: GCF_053477565.2. Classification (NCBI taxonomy): domain Eukaryota; kingdom Viridiplantae; phylum Streptophyta; class Polypodiopsida; order Schizaeales; family Lygodiaceae; genus Lygodium; species Lygodium microphyllum. The sequence goes on along the minus strand of NC_141140.1, from coordinate 48,590,916 downwards.
CTGCCGATAACTCATTGTTATGTTTTGATAAAAGATGGTTCTCCAATCTAACAGCATTCTTTTTTGCAAAGTTAAGTGTATCACCTAGAAATCCATTATAATAATCACTAATGAACCTCATCAATAAAGAGCTATTATAGAAAGATGGAGTGCTATTTTTGCTAGGATCTTTGGGATATAGCTTGTCATCTAACCAAAGATCAAGATTCTTATTTCCTTTAAACTTGAGTATATATTTCGTAGACTCTGTAATAGTAATGGGTTTTGTTCTTTTCCTTATTGCTTTATACTCACTATCCAACTCAATATGAAGATGATAGAGAGGTCTTTTATTAGAGCTACATAGATCATTGGATTGTTGATCCATAGCAACTAAGGATGTGATTAGAAGATTAGATTGAAAAACTATGTGAATTAGAAACAAGAAGGAAAACGAAGAAGAAACTAGTAAGGAGGGGAAATAAAAAAGAGAGTGAGAATAGAGGGAAGTAATCAAACGTAGAATAAATTCAACTTGAATATTAGTTTTCATTATAATGAGGATGAGTAAGATCTTCATTATGACAAAGATTGTCACCTTTATGGTGGCCTAGATTTCTAGGTTTGATGTGACCACCACGAGAATATCATGACAATGACTTATTAATGATTTTTGATATATTTATTTACAAAAATATAAATTTTTTAGAAATTTAAAAATAATTTTATTTTATAAAATATTTTCTCTCTCTAGGATCACTTACATCGCATTTTCAAGACCTCAAAACTTTCCTAATGCCATAAAGACAATGATCACAAGAATCAAGACACTTATAGTCAAGGGACAGAAGATACCATAATGATACATGTGGTACTACAGCCACTACCAAAACATGGTTGATAGACCTAGATACAAGTCAGGGGTAAAGAGTGCTAGACTTGGCACCTCGTGCTAGGACAAGATTCCCATGGATAAGCATAAATAAGGAATCACCAAAAGAGACATGATAACTTGCATTATCCAACTGTCCAACTAAAAGTAAGATTTTGGTCCAAGCTAATACATGGCATACATAATGCAAAGTAAACATACTACCTAAAGGAAACTATAATTAGACATCTCCAATACCATAAATATCCAAGGCCAAATCAAACAGATCCTATCATATATTGCGATAGGAGTGGAACCACTTCTTGATGAGTGGTAACATGAAATGAAGCCTCTGAATCAAGTAGCGAACACTGAGCATAGATAGATGAGGTATCAATCAATTGCAAAGCATCAAGAGAAGAAGCTACAAGTATATAGTCATAATCAAAATTAGTCTGCATGACATTAATCTCTTCAATCTTGACACTGGATTTGCTAGGGACAACGCTGCAGTCATCATTCTTCTCCTACACTTTGTCATTTTCCTTTTCCTTGTGCTTGTCATCATGCATTTCATGGCTCTATGGCATAATATGACCATACTTCCCACAATACTAAAAAGTCAATGCGAACTTATGACCACAAGACTTATTGTGAGACTATCCATGTGATTGAGAACAAGACTTATGAGCATCTCTCCCATGGCAGTCATTATCACTTCTATCATTATTGCCTCTGATTGTCAAAGTATGAGAGATGAAAAAAGCATCAACATTCTTTCTATTAACCTCTTCATTCAAGTGTGTACCCTCTACATCTTGCAATTTCATCCCATTAGTAGGCATATTTACACATATAGTAGTACTGTAACTAGTAAGAAGAAGGGAGGAAGATTGCCCTCAAATTCAAGTCCCTTTTAAGATAAGTGGCTGAAAATAGAATGAAACTCATTCAAGTGGGCAGAAGTGGAGATCCCCTTCTTCATATGAAGGTCCATGAGTTACTTCAACTAGTATATCTGGGAGATAGGGCTTTGCTTATCGTAGACATTACAATCTTATTCCAAAATTGTGATGCGGTATGCCCGTTAGAGACAACATAATAGTAAATTTACTTAGAGAGTGAGAAAATGATTGTAGATTTACATAACTCATCCAATATAGCCTAATACTTTGTATCAAAGTGTTTGAGCTTTACACCTTGATGTCTCAATAGCTTAATCTACAATTTCTACACTAGAACTTATCAAATTTGTGCCTTCTAATAGTTGTAATTTTTGTCATCTAACTTCTCAATGTTAAAGATAGTATTGTCATTTGATCCACCAACCATAATATAATATATGAAAACACAATTCAAAACAAAAAAGTTGTTTTGACAACAAAAAACCCCAAAATCACAACCAAATCAAAGGCCTCAAGAGAAATTGCAAAAGGATGAGCTATCCACTAATGGTAATCAAGTAACCATCAAATCGAAGTGATTGTCCTCAAATAGAATATATAAAACTGAAATGACATGGTGTTGTAATAAACTATAGGTACACCAACAACCAATTGTGAGAAACCAACAAAGAAAGACCAAGATAACCAGCATTAAAAGCTGTCTTAATTGTAGTATGTCAGTAACCATACATGCAAGGTACGCATAGATATCATACACATAGGAGATCTTAGGGTAAAGAGAGGAGAGTTGCCAAATGCATAACCGACTGACAAAAGCTCAATACATAATCTAGAAGCATATAAATATCACTAACAATACATTGATATACATAAGTGCCAGGTCCAAAAAGTAAGTGATTAAATTGGTCCACTGTAGGATAACTACATCCAATATATTTCAAGAGAGAATGTACATGAAGTAAATGCCCCATGGTCTTAGTGAAAGTAAGCCCAAGCTCAATTGCATAAATCCAAAGCTCTATGGAATATCCAAATTAGTGCAAGTAACTCCCATTGGAACAAAATCGAATGCCAAATGAGTAATGCAAGCTCAAAACATCAAGTACATGACATTTGAGTATCCAAGATACATAAAGTATAAGTTGGGAGCATAAAACATCATTGATTCTTCAAGCCCGTAACTGCATAAGCCACTAAACTAACCAAGGCATGTAACCACAGCCAAGATCAATGTAAGGGATGTCAAGATTGTGGGAGAGAAGGAAGAAGTCTCACTTGTAGCTTTCTTGCTTGCACAATGGGGGAATACACATAAGGGTGGAGGCTAAAAACAGTTTTCCTCTTCTTAGTTGTGTAAGCCAAAAGAACTCAAGTACAAAGAAATAGAAGAACCCTATATATGGGTCTCAAACCAAACTCAACTAACTAAGGTGGCATACTAACTGAGCCACGAACTAGAGTGGATAAGGATAGCTATCATGTAGCTATTATTCATGGGCGGTGTACCAACCGCGTCTGCAACTGACAAGTCGGTGACATAAATACACAACGGTCACCCTGGCGTATCACGAGTGGAGCTCGATATCTCAATACTCCCCCTCAAGCTCAATCCCAATTCCTGCACACCAAGCAGGTCTTTGAACTTGCGCAGCTTCTCTGCGCCCAATGCCTTCGTGAATATGTCAGCTACCTGATCCTCTGTGCTGACATAAACTAGATCAATAAGACCTAGTAAAACCCTCTCTCGCACATAGTGATAATGCACCTCAATGTGCTTTGTTCTAGCATGATAGACTGGGTTATTTGCCAAGTGTATACTACTCATGTTGTCACAATAAATGACAACTGGTCCATCTGTAGACTGATGCATATCATAAAGTAGCTTATGCAACCAAGCTACCTCACGTGCAGCCATTGCTGCACCCCTGTATTCAGCCTCTGTGCTTGACAAGGCAACTGTAAGCTGTTTCTTGCTGCTCCAAGTGACTGCAGCACTCCCAAAAGAGAACACATATCCATTGGTAGATCGTTTATCAGAAATACTACCAGCCCAATCAGCATCAGTGTATCCATGCAACTGTATCTGAACCCCAGTCTCATAAAATAGTCCATACTGCAATGTGGACTTCACATACCTGAGTATGCGTCTAGCCGCATCCAAATGGGGTTTCCTTGGAGCCTGCATAAACTGACTTACCAATCCAACAACATAGCTCAAATCTAGCCTGGTAATAGTCATATAAATCAAGCTTCCTACTATGTGTCTGTACATAGTAGGGTCTTCTAGAAGCTCACCTGCATCTGTGCTCAGCTTCACATTTTGCTCCAAAGGAACTGAAATAGGCTTACAGCCTGTCATCCCATATTTGGACAGCATGTCCAATCCATACTGCCTCTGCAAGAGCTGTATCCCACTTGGTGATCTAATCACCTTAATGCCCAAGAAATAACGCAGCTCTCCCAAATCCTTCATCTCAAACTTCTGCTTCAATAGCATTTTCACATGAAGGATATCTTCATCACTGTCACCTGTCATAATCAAATCATCAACATAAATGACAAGTAGCATAATACCTTTCTCTGTTTTTCTCACATAAAGTGAGAAATCTGCCTTGGAAATCTGAAAGCCAATAGTGACAAGATACTGTCCTATCTTGTCAGACCATGCTCTAGGTGCTTGCTTCAAGCCATACAAGGCTTTCTTCAACCTGCAAACAAACTCAGGATGAACAGCATGCACATAACCTGGTGGCTGCTCCATATAGACCTCTTCTTGCCAATCACCATGCAAGAAGGCATTCTTTACATCCATCTGATGTAAAGACCATCCCTTTGATGCAGCCATAGCAATGACTGCTCTTACAGTTGCCATCCTTGCAACTGGACTGAATGTTTCTTCATAGTCAATGCCATATGTTTGTGCATACCCCTTGACTACTAATCTTGCCTTGTATCTATTCAAAGAACCATCTGCATTGTGCTTCACCTTATAAACCCACTTATAGCCAATTGCATTCTTACCTTTAGGCAAAGGTACTAACTCCGATGTAGCATTTGCTTCCAAGGCATCCATTTCTTCATCCATGGCTTTCTCCCATTTTTCTTTTCCCATGGCTTGCTCAAAAGATGTGGGTTCTGGTTCTTGTATCACTTTGACCATATATGCATAGTGAATGGCTGTAAATCCATCATATTTCAGCCTATCCACAAGATACCTAGCTCTCGTAGACCTGCGCAAAGTAGCTTCACTCCCATGTGCTCTCAAAACATCCCTGGTCTTCCTTACTCCAGGTGTAACAATAGAAGGAATACCCAACTCATCATCAATGCTCTGTTCTGAGCCACTGGATTCACCATCCACATAAGAGTGACCTGCATTCACATCAAACATGGGCTGATCAACCTTCTCTTTTCCTTTTCGTGATACCTGCATACCACTATCTGCATTGCTTTGAGAAGATTCTCCTGATCTCAATCTGCCTGTCCACGGTGAAGAATGTGAACCACTGCTAGAGGACGCTCCAGGTCCACTAATATTTTGTGACTACTGCTGTGAATTCTGTGCAGCATTACCATTTTGTGCATCTATATCATCAATCACATTTACTGGTTTATACCAGCTACTCATCTCATCAAAAACAACATCTCTGCTCACTGTAAACTTACGAGTAGAAGGGTTATAGCATCTATACCCTTTTTGCTGCAGAGAGTAACCAATAAAGATGCATTTCTCAGCTTTTGGATCCAACTTGGATCTCAACTCATCTGGCACATGTACATAGGCAATGCAACCAAAAATTTTCAAATGAGAAATATCTGGTTTCCTACCAGTATACCTCTCCTCTGGAGTCATCCCATGTATTGCTGCAGTGGGAGTCTTGTTCATTATATAGACTGCTGTAGCAACTGCTTCAGCCCAATAAAAATCTGGCAAGTCTTTTTCATTGAGCATGGCAGGAGATACCTCTCCAATATGCCTATTTTTCCTTTCTGCAATTCCATTTTGTTGTGGGGTATAACTGCATGAATATTGCTACTTTATGCCATGCTCCTGTAAGAACTTTGCAAACTCATTTGAGAGGTACTCTCCCCCTCCATCTGACCTTAGGCATTTTATTTGCAGACCTGTTTCTTTTTCAGCCATAGCTTTAAGGGTTTTGAAATGCCCAAAAACTTCACTTTTCTTTTTCATAAAATACACCCAAACTTTTCTGCTATAGTCATCAATAAAAGTGACAAAATAATGACAGCCTCCAAGAGATGCAGCTTTAGTAGTCCACACATCAGAGTGGATTAATTCCAATGGCTTGTTACTCTCTTGAACATGTCTAGGAAATGGTTTCCTTGCCTGTTTTCCAAACTGACAGGCTTCACATACCTTATGCATTTCTGCAACCTTGAATTTTGGCAATCCTGCAACAATATTTTGGGCCTGCATTGATTTAAGTCACTGTACATTAACATGACCAATGCGTTTATGCTAGATATCAATATCTGCAACTACACTGGTCCCATGTGCCAACATTGCTGCACTCAATTCAGACATGTCTGCATCCAACGTAAACATTCTGCCCTTCTTCTTTCCTTTTGCTATCAAGCGACCTTTATTTTTCATATCCTCAACAAAGCATCCATGAGGATTAAATCTGACCTGCAAGCCCTGCTCAACCATTTGACCGACAGAAACCAGATTCTTGGTGATATTCGGGACATGAAATACATCGGACAGGTATTTCTTTTTCCCATCCTGTATAGACAATGGAATTTTTCCAATCTGCACAATAGGATGTGCAGTATCATCACCAGTCTCCACAAATCCTGGTTTTTCCATTTTCCTTGCATCCTCCATCCATTCTGCATGACCTGTCATGTGGTTTGATGCACCTGAGTCAACATACCATACATCATTACTTTCTTCTGCACTTGTCACAGAATTGTTCATGTGTTGCACCATGAACAAATGCTCATTTCTGTCATCACCCTGTTTGCTAGAAGATGCATAATTCCCTTGTTGCAATTTTCCATTCATGATGTCATTCTGCTTTTTATAGCAGTCTTTAGCCATATGACCCATTTTACCACAGTAGTAGCATTCAACATTACTGTTTGCATTTTGACCTCTTTGCCATCCACCACGACCTCTTTGGCTCCCCCTGCCTCTAGAGTTACCACGTCCTCCTCCATAGGACTGGTTTTCTTGAGTTTGCTGCATATTCTGATTTCTGCCACGGCCTCCAAATTGGCCTCCTCTACCTCTGCCTCTACCTCTTCCAGCATTTGAGTAGAAGACAGCTTCTTTTGAAGTTCCTCCTGAAGAAGATGCACCACCATTTCTTTGCTCCTCAGAAATTAGAAGAGCAATCAGCTCCTCAAAATCAGGAAATCTTTCACGAACTGAAATGGATGTCCGAAACTGTGCATAATCCTTTCCTAGACCATTCAAGGTCACAGAAACTAAATCATCATCTTCCACTGGCGACCCGATGGAAGCAAGTGCATCTGCAATCTTCTTCACTTTCATGTGGTAGTCATTGATGCTCATATTTTCTCTTTGCACATTATGCAACTCTTGCTTGAGCTGCATTTTCTTGGCTTGCGTATTTGTGCTATACATTTTTGAAAAGTATCCCATGCCTCCTTTGGCGTACTTGCATCCTGAATATGCACAATCATAGAGTCTGAAATGCTGATAGACAGCCAGTACATAACTTTCCTGGCTCTCTCATGCCATGTTTTAAATGCCTGCATTTGTTGTTGATTGGGAACATCAGGAAGAACTGGTTCTTCTTCATTTCCTGCAACAAATTCCCAATATCCTTTTCCCATAAGAAAATTCGTCATTCTAAACTTCCATGCTTGGAAGTTGTTATTGTCAAGCTTTTCAGTGACAATCTGTGAAAGAGAATCAGATGCCATTACAGAACACTGCAAAAAATTCTGTCACTGCAAAAACCACAGCTTCACCCTCACAAGGGAAAATCTACAAAACTGGCGAAAGTGGTATTTGACCACACAGTCACTTCCTAGTGACGATTTTGCATCAACAGGCAACAGGGATGATTCTGTAACTCCCAATGTCTCTGTGCACAAGCATACAATGCAATTTTTACAGTAACTATTCACCGACCTATAGAACAGTGGTTGCACAGCATAAAACTGGGCCTTTTCCTGAGTGCATGCAGAAAACTTCCGCCTCCAAAACAGGCCCGAAATGGCCTGAAATCAAAAAAACAAGGTCGACGAGGGCTAAAGTCCTCGCCCGCAGCATATACTGCTCTCTTGCTTCACCGCGAAGGGCGTCTCAACCTGAGACAATGCACTCCTGCACTTTCTGGCTGTGCTACCTGCAGAGATCTGCTCCCAAAATAGAAAATGAAAGCAACACTGCTCCTCTTACCAGAACACCGCGAGCTTGGCTTGCTTTCTTGAGCTCCTTACCACGAACAAGGCTCTGATACCATGTCAAGATTGTGGGAGAGAAGGAAGGAGTCTCACTTGTAGCTTTCTTGCTTGCACAATGGGGGAATACACATAAGGGTGGAGGCTGAAAACAGTTTTCCTCTTCTTAGTTGTGTAAGCCAAAAGAACTCAAGTACAAAGAAATAGAAGAACCCTATATATGGGTCTCAAACCAAACTCAACTAACTAAGGTGGCATACTAACTGAGCCACGAACTAGAGTAGATAAGGATAGCTATCATGTAGCTATTATTCATGGGTGGTGTACCAACCGCGTCTGCAACTGACAAGTCGGTGACATAAATACACAACGGTCACCCTGGCGTATCACGAGTGGAGCTCGATATCTCAACAAGGGAGCCCCAAATCTTAGCTCCAAAACATGCCATTGCATATCAAGAAGTATGTATAACAACCAAAGTAGCACTATATCCACTAAGTATCTCGTAAAGCATCAATGAGTATTAGGCATAAGCTTTTCACTAATAAATGATTGTTGCCCTACTATTACAACACCAAAATGATAGTGAAATTCGAGCTATTTCAAACTCAAATTAGTCCCAAAAGCATAATCATACCATCTATGCACCAAAATAGCATCCCTAAAGCATCAAACATGTGTAAGGGGATTTACTATTTGCTATCCAAACTAGAGCTGTTCTATTAATGTGTTGGTTTGAGAGTTCGTTAACCCTATAAGGTAGCATTTGAGAATGTTAAGATGGAAATTTTCAAAATGCCAATACTTAAGGCTCCTCAAAGAAGTGAAGTTTTCTATATCTTTACAGCTGTGATCATGCATAGTATCAATTTTGTTGAATATCCCAAATTTGGAAAGCACAACTTTATCATTTGATTGTGTTTGCTAGCTGAAAATTAGGTGTTTTGGAGCTTTGTTATAGTTATTTAGAAAAAACATGTTTGGCTATGGTGTTCGCCACCAAGAAATTTAGAGATTACATTCTTTATGAGAAGATGGTGTTTTTCACCAAGGCTAAGGGACTGTGCTTATTATTGAACAAGCTTCAATCCCTGAATCACCTAGCCAAGTGGTTAATATCTTTACAGGAGTTTGACTATGAGTTTTGAAGTAAGCTACCAAAATTGCAAGGAATTTTTAAATGTTAAATGGATTTTGGTGAGCTTACGAAAGATAGGGCTAACATCAGTGATTGCAAAGAGCTATGTAAGATTGATGTAGCCTCAATTTTGTTGTGGTATACATCTATTACACATTATCTATGTACAACCAACCTGGTGAAAGATCTTTCTAAATCCGAGAAGAAGAAGATTAAGCAATAAGATTATTTGCATAGAAAAGATTGGTTGTACATCTCTTTTAGTGGATTTGCAATGGAAATAAGTTAAGACAAAAGTAAATTTGTGTAGAAACTTCTTGCTCAACCACCAAGATCCATGGACCACTTATTTTTTTCAAGCGTTTGAAGCCAAGTACAATGGCTACCTCTCACATAACCGTATGTACTCTTACACCTATGAGTGTAGTGAGCTTTCCTTCATTGCCTTCTCCCTCAAGCTCTTTGGTAGCTCCACAATCCAAGGTGAAAGCTCAAGCAAGCTCGATCCTCAAGCTCCAAGCTCCAAGCTCCATTACCACCATGCACGCAAGACAAGAGAAGAGAAGAAGAGAGGAGAAGATGGACAACTTATCCATCCTAGTCTCTCACCCTCACACACTCACTCTCTCACTCCTTCGTACTCCCTCTCTCAATCATAAGCACAAGCACAAGCAAGAGCAAGAAGAAGAAGAAGAAGAAGAAGAAGAAGAAGAAGAAGAAGAAGAAGAAGAAGAAGAGAGCTAGTTTTGTCCACACACAAGAATGATTCTTCATTCACTTTTTGCATTTTCATACATGCCCTACTTCTCCTTGGGTGCCTATCCTTTTTTTACACAATCACCCATTTTAGTCTAGGTTCTCTTTCCTTATTCCTTCATATTTATATGGTTCCTTTACCCATACCCGTCTACATTTACAAATTGCATAGGAGGGAGCCTAGCACTCTTTTGTAAAATGAATTACAATGCACCCAATGCTTTTTTTGCTAGAATATTCGATGCACTTATTATTATGTTCTTCCCTTTACATTTGAAGATTTTTTTACTTTTTTTAAACCTTTCCTTTCTCTTCCATTTTTCTCTCTTTGGAGCTATATTCCATTTTTTATTTTTTGGGGCCTTTTCATCTTGAACTTCCAAAGGTGGTGTAAGATTACCCCTCTTTTAACTGGGTGCTAGTCCCATGGCACTTGTTGGTTAGGGCTTGGGTGGTTGAAGGTTTTCCATGTGGGTTGATGATGGGGCATTGGGGAGATTGACTATGGAGAAGAAGCATAATAAATATGGAAGAGAGGTTACAGAGACCAATGATAGATTAAGTGGGTAATGGGGGCCTCCGATGTTAGTGGTTAATTGTAGGTTATCGAATGTACCCGAAAAGGAAAATAAAGTGCACTACTTGAGGGTGTGTCTACCTCATTGTGCAGTGCATGGTATCTGTGCTAGTGGAACTGGGAGTTGGGTCAGCCCTTGGCGTTGTCCCACACTTGAGGACCTAGCTCGTATACAAGGAGAGGTGTTGTGGGTGTGACTTTGAGACATGTCTAACCATAGGTGAGTGGGAGCCCCCCAAGTGTGTCATGCCTTTGATGTACCCTAAGTATGTGAAGTGGGGAAAGGGGCTAGGATGGTCCCTAGGTGTAGTGCTTGTGATACTCATAGAGTATAGAGGGGCTAATTTCATTATGGAATTTCTTTTCTTTCCACTTATTTCCCTTTTGAACTTCTCCTTATTCTTTTATTTTCTTTTCTTTTTGAATTATAAGAGGAGCACATTAAGCCCCATTGTGATAAGCAGGGGCGGGCTAGGTTGCATGGTGGCTTGAGGGCTATACTTAGGAATGCTCTGCTCTACAAAAACCCCTTTAAATTGTCTCTTACATTGAGTGGAGTGGACAAAAAAAAGAGGGTGATTACACTTAGTGAATCTACTATTGCTCATATCTTCTAAGAGGTTCATATAAAATGTTGGCAAGAGAGTGGCTCTCATCATGAGGTGTACCATCACACAACTATCTATTCCCACATTGAGAACAAAAAAGAGGGGTGGCAATAACTCTTCCTCTGTAGTAGGTTTTTGTTATAGAAATATTCACAATAGGCGGAGGTAGTTACATGTGGTGATGAAGGCAAGGTCGAGGCATGAGGAGAAGTCTTTGAGGAAACCTACTATAGATGAGCAAAGATCTCTTTTGGTGAAGAACAAGCTTTCTTAAGGGATTGAGGCATTCACATTGTAGATTAGAGTATCTACCATGCACCTCCTGGTTGAAATCAACTCCAAACCTTCTTGGGCATCATAGGGCATGTAGATAGAATCATCACGTTCATGGGTATAGCACTTCTAGAAAGTGATCCAAACCTCTAAGCTAGAGTCCCAGATGTTCCTATGCCACCTAGATTGTGCCTTATATCCCTCCACCCTCCAAAATCTCCACTACCTTATCTTCCCAATAGTTTGTACATTCTTGCTGCCACCTTGTGGGGAGTCTCATCTGTTCTTCTAGCCATCTCCTTCCTAGCCTTGCTGAAATTTTAACGACGTCCTCCACCATCCTAGGAGAGAATACTCTATCCAATGCGCAAGGAAAGGTGAAGGAGAACTCAAAGGGTTGTCCATGGCTTTCCCATTGTGGTTGTCCATGGCTTTCCCATTGCTCCCACACTGCAAGTTCTTGGCTTGAGTTAACAAGATCACACTCTCACTTTGAGGGATGACCACTTGTAGAACTTGTGATGTCTTAGCTTGAAACTTCCTACGGGTGTGTTCCACCTACTCTTTGCACTTATGCCTCATCTCCACATCTATTCAGGTGGCCCTGCTTCATCCCCTTTCTTTTTTGGTTGTACTTGTTGCTACGAAGGTGGGATTGGCTCCTACACTAGTTCTTCCTCTTTGTGGTTTGGTCCTTCTTATTCTTAGACCGGCTCCAGTGGCTCCTATTGAGGTGGCTGCATTTGTTGTTTTGGCTCGCCAAGCCCTAGTAAGGAGAGTTTATGTGTGGTTAAGCTTGTTAAGATTAGGTTAGCCCATTGCTCCTCTACTCCCAAGCTGGTGCTAGGCTTGGCATGGAGTCCATGCTGCAGCACCCTACTTAATAGTTCTAGTTTTCTTCTTAGTTGCTCTAATGTCTCTTCTCCTCCCAACTGCATGACATTCAATACTGTGCTCAAGAATGTGCGTTGTTGCTCCAACATTCTTGTCTCAACCAATTGGGGCTTTGCTTTCCACTAGGAGGCATTCACTCTTAGAATGGGCCAGCTTGTAGGCTAAGTCTTTGATTATGTCTTCAACATTCATGTGCTCAAGAATGTGCGTTGTTGCTCCAACATTCCTGTCTCAACCAATCGGGGCTTTGCTTTCCACTAGGAGGCATTCACTCTTAGAATGGGCCAGCTTGTAGGCTAAGTCTTTGATTATGTCTTCATTCTTCCTGGCTGCCCATTCCTCTACTTTCTTCTTCATCTACTCTAGCCCTTGATTTTGGTATTGGCTAGAGTGGCAATCACCTGCTCTTGCTCCCATCCCACAGTGTGTGCATTGTTCTTGCTCTTGGTTTTTACATCCACCTACTCTTTCATTATGGCTTGCTTGTGGAGAGCTAATTGTAGCTAGTTGTGTAGCTCCATCAGCTTCTTCTTGGTCTCCTCATCTCTTTGGACTTGCCACATGCAGCTCTATCCATGCCTCTTCTCTTTGCCTCTTTAAGTCCTTTACTTCTAGCTCTAGACATCTATTTTCTCAGGAGTTGAAGGCGCACATATTTTCTAGGGGGATACAGTTCTCTCTTTCTTTATCATACAACTCCTTTAGACTCTCTTCTCCCTCCCTTGCCTTTAAGGCCTCTTTTAGTGCGATTACTTCCCTATTTATGATGGTCAACTCTCTTGCTTGCTCCACCCTGTAGGCTACGAATGCTATTGTTTCTTCTTTGAGCTTTGCAAAATGTGGCCTTTTTCTCCTCTATTGCCTTGTTGAGTTGGCTTTGCAACCCCTTTACTAATTCATCCTGATCCTCATAGTTACACATGGCTGAAGGCATCGAAGTAGTTGACACTTCTAATAAGCGGGGTACCTTTGGCCCTTAGCGTGACTTCACATCGGCTGGCCTCTTTATTCCTACAAGAGGGAATCCTTCGCTGGGTGGAGGTGCAATTTCCACTACTTTGCTAACTAAGTATTGCACCCAAGCCATGATGTTGCTTTCGTTGACCACCCCTTTTGTAGTTCCTTTTGTTGGGGTGATTGTTTGTGCAACCATGACTAGTGGGACTGGGTATAGAGGGGAGTTACTCTTGCTTTCTGCCACCTGTCTTGGTCTGGCTTCCTCAACTACTCTGCTCATGCTTGGCACATCCTCTCTTGCTAGGTTCATCATTGCCAATTCTTGAGATCAAGAGGGCTGCTCCACGGATCTCCAAATGGCCAGGGCAATCTCCTCCTCCTACTATTTCCTAAGTTGTTCTTCCTCCTTTTCTTACATGTTCTTGCGCTCTTCTTCTAATCTCCTCAATTCCTAATCCACTCTTTGTAGCTTGTGTTTTCCTCAGAGAGGTGGATTGAGTTCTTCTTATGGGGATTTTGAGGATGATCTTTTTCCTCCCCCTTGTCTAGACAACTCGAAGCCTTGGTGCTCACACTGACAGTCCTCTTGCTCGAGGCTTCTTGCTGTTGAGAGGGTTGGTCATTCTCCTTTTTATTAGTGAGTCTCTCTATGTTGTCCTGCTGCTCCTTTTGGACTTCATCTTTCCCCTGTTCTATTGAAGGGAAGATGGTAGGGCTTGCTGGAGTGGGAGAGTGATGCTTCTCTTAGATTGGTGATGGCTCTAGGGTGTCCTCTACTACTTCTCTTTCCACCTCCCCTAGGGCTTCTTGGGATGATGACCATTAAAACTCCTCAAAGCTTACAGTCAAAGCTTTGGAGACATGCTTTCTCCCCTCGAACTCCACTGTGGTAGCCAGAGACTCCCCTCTTGCCACCCTTGGTGTTGTGGCTAGTACCTTTGCTGATGCATACATTACCTTTTGGATGTAGACGTTCTAATTTACCTTGTCTAGGGTGTTGGCTATGAGGTTCTCTAGCAACGGTATTCATATTCTATTTGTAAGAGCATTATATATCTAGCTTGAGAAAAGGGTGTGGACCATTTTAGTCTGTAGTCAAATGGTGGGGTCTAGAATATCAGCTAGGCTGATTGTATCATTAGTGTAAACCTTCTTTTTGTCCATCCCTAGCATTTTGTACACATCCCTCTTTGGCCTCCTCTCCGACTTCTTTGCTAATCCCAGTGCCTTCTCCACAATCTCTGGATTAAGGACAACTTCAACCCTTTTAGAGGTTTTGCCTTGTTGCTTGATAATCATTCCTTTGGAGATAAAAAATTCTCAAGAATTCTATACATTTGTTGTGATCAATGCCTTATCCCACCTTTTCTAAGTACTTAGCAAGGTCACATCGCTCTATCATCTATGCCACTATCTCTTTGGCTATCACCACTCCTTCCAAGTTGTGGATATTGCGATATTTTAATTGGTTGAATGCTCTAATCTCCATGGCTAATCCGTATCTCCTATGCTCTTCCTTTGAGATAGGGAGCATGTTGGCTTTATCCTATTGACCTACCATTTTGGTTCCTCTCGCTAAACAATATCCCCCAATTAGTTTTATTTAAAGAGCGTCTCTTGCACGGAAAGTAATATGACTAGAAAGATTAGTGTCCTCGACAATGAGGAATATAACCCAAAAAATAAGAATTCTCATACCAATCGATCCATACACTTTACACATTTATTCTTCCCTTTTTAAACTTCAATTTATTTTTTGACTTTTCATCCCTTACCCCCATTCCCCTTGGAAAAGATAAAAATCCTTCCTAGGATTGCAGAATTCAAGGTGTATGAGCATTCAATGCATCCTTGGTATGCCTCACTTTCATAAGATCCAATCATAAAACTTAGGGTTATACTCTAGAGTCACATAACGATCCATATCTTATGGGAAAATGCCTACTTATGTGATATAAATTAATACATCAGTCAAGAGGTCGGAGCTGAGTTGACTTGCAATGTGCAGTTCCTCCTTTGTTAGAATCTTATCCAAGTATGGATGAAGCATGCTATTGTCTTCTAATGGCCGATTCCTAGTTATGGCCAACACTCTAAATGGGTTGGGGGTCACATAGGTTGGGTTGTACTTGAAAGACTTGATGGGATGTCATTGCTCCACATTGGTCATGATTTGGTAGCTCTCTTGAGCCCATGAAAGGTGCAAATTATACCACTTGTGTAAGAAATTGGACTCAGATTCAAGAAGTCATTGGATTTTAGGAAGTTCTTATGGTGGCATGGAGATTTTACTTTTCTTATAGGATGTGATCAAGCATTGGCTTACGGTCTTTTCTCATGAAGTTTCATTGCAAATCATCTCATTTTCAATAGTGGAAGTCTTAATAAAAATGAATTCGTATTCTTCCCAAGAACACGTCGAGAAATGTGCCTCATTTGCTATGGGTTCCATCAAGTAGGCCTAGGTCCAAACATTCGTAACTTCTAGCAAATAGTGTGAAAGTTAAATCCCATCGTTGGATGCATGTGGCCAAGTCATCCCCTATGCCCATGGCCATGATGGAAACCACTTCAAGAATGAATCATTGTGGTGGTGGCAGTGAGCTAAGGTCTAATGGTGGTTTGGGTTTAGTCGATGAATAAGACAAGTTGATGTGGGGTGATGCCACTTGAAGATTCTCAGTGGGTGTGGTAGGATTGGTTTGCAAGGTTTAAGGTTCAATTGACACCTTGTTGTTGGGTTGTGCGGTGGTGATAATATTAGAGTCATTAGGTGAGAGCTCACTCATTAGTGGTTTCTCATGGACTCTTGGTTGAGATTTGGATTGATAGGCCATTTGAGCACTCAAGAATCAAGCACCCTTACTTTTAGTTTTTTTCCTCCCTTGTTTTGATTGATGTTTTTGAAGCTTGGTTTTTTTGGCATGAGATTGAGGATCATACATAGCACTTGAGAGTATAGGCAACCACAGTAGGGTGTTACCCTCATAGTACCCTTGAACTCATAGCAAGGCTTTTGGAACCCAATGCTGCTCAGTCACATGTGAACTATAGGAGCTCCAACTCTACTGTATAGGCCTAGGCTTTTGGAACCCAATGCTGCTTAGTCACATGTGAACTATAGGAGCTCCAACTCTACTGTATAGGCCTAGAGCTTGAGGCATGGAAACTATGCATTCCCGATGATTGACATTTGTGAAATTGTGGTCTATGCTTAGGGATAGGTGTGGTTTCCAAATATATGGCTTGAAAAGGTACTATGGGAGTACATTGTGATGTACTACCCCTCTCCTTAGGGTGGACACTAGGTTTAGCTATCGGTGGCACTACAGACTTTAGGACAACTATGGTGCCCTTTGCTGAAAGGCGTTACTATTCTAACATGACCAATAGTAAGGTGGATGTACTATGAGTCATCCTAGTCAACATTACAATGAACTTGTTTTTTGAACACGTGTCCCAGTAGTGACTTGTTGCCAACACTTAGCTTATTATAGATAACACGTAGAAAATGATGGGTAGGCTCTCAATCTCGATAGAAACCATTAGTTTGCATTTCCCAAAGAGTGGATAGGATCGCCCCTCAAACAGGCTAAGCTTCACATTGGTTGGTTGCAATTGCGGTTGACCCATGGTGGTCCAGTGTTCGTGCGCTAAGATATTGGCATCAGCTTCCTCATCAATTAGTGCATCAAGGGTGTATGCCTTTTGGGAGGTTATAGTGATTTGCAAGTAGGCTGGTGGTGCTACTGCTTCCTCATTCGCCTCCTCAAGTTTTGTGATGGTTGCAACCCTCACATTCATCAATGGTTATATCATCAGAGGCTTATGAAGTGGATGTAATGGAGGCTAATACTTTCTAGTGCATCTTCCATTGAAAAAACCTATACCCTCTCCTTCTACGGTTTCAAGTTTCACATTCCACGTTCTACTGACATTACAGACCTTGAAAGATCCCAATCCCCTGAACTTCATTTTCCACTTGTGTCCCTTTGACAAAGTATAGCAAGACTAAGTCACCTTGCCCAAAGTCTCATTGCTTGACGTATTTGTCAAACCAACTCTTGTGGCATGCCTTTTTGCAGGTTAGAGCATGCTTCTTGGCCATCTCATCTCTCTTGGGATGCTATTCTCAAGCTTGGAACAAAGAATTCCATTGGAAAAATAGCTTCGATTTTGTAGGTCAATTTGAATGGAGTTTGTCCTACAGCTGTTTTGTAGGCTGTTCTATATGCCCATAAAGCTGCCACATGAGCTTGTTCTCCTAGACTAAATCACTACGCGAGCGCAGAGACTAATTTTGTTAGAACATCCACCAAGATTTTTTTCAGGGATTTGGCTTGACCATTGGCTTGAGGATAATATGGAGAGGACTTTATGTGGATTAAGAAGGTGGACAATAAGGAAGTGATCACTTCATTGATGAAGTGTGTGCCTTGGTCACTAAACAACTCTATAGGGCAACCAAATCATGAGATTACTTGCTCCCAAAATAATTTGGCCATGGTCATATGATCATTCTTGCGAGTTTCTCAAGCTTCCGTGCACTTGGTGAGATAGTCCTCCATGGCAGCAATGATGTACTTGGATTGGAAGTATTGAGCTACTGTACGGCTGATTGGACCGATGAAGCCGATTTCACACTTCTCGAATGATTGGTGCACAATCACCGGGGTCAACTCCATTTTTTCCTTACGAGTAGGTACTTTAGTCCATTGGTACTCATCGCAATGCTTTATAAACTTGGCTGCATCATGGAATAGCATTGGCCACCACAATGGTGACTAGGGCACCTTGCATACTATAGTGTCTCTTGAAGTGCCCTCTAGCTATTCCGCCATGTGCTTCCTTGAGTAGATTATACATTTCGTGTTCACAAATGCATCTCCTTAAAAGTCCATTATGTCCTACCAATATAGTTGACTTGCAATTAACGAATAGGGTTGGATCTTCAAGATTAGTCTTTTTAATCTAGCTTTCTCTATGGGTCATTCTGGTAGTCCATTCTCGAGTATGTGGACTATGTCATCTACCCAATATGGTGAGGTCTACTCAAAAAAATCCTTGTTTACTGGACATTTTAAAAAGTTGTGCATCCAATAGATCATCATTGATTCCCTCTCTAGTGGCTTCTCGGTGGGTATGCGGGACATATGATCTACCACATAATGTTGTTTGCCCTTGTGTACAACCACACAGAAGTCAAATTCCAAAAATAGAAGTAACCATCAAGCAATGCATCCTATTGCACAATGTTTACTCACAAGATAAAGCAATGCTTGATGATTTACAAAGAAGGTGAATGGTATTGCTAGAAAATAGTGTCTAATGAACTTCTTTATGACAAACACCATGGCTAGCCCTTTCCTCCCCATTGTAGAGTAGTTCATTTCTATCTTAGTGAGCTATTTGCTAGCAAACCAGGTTGGCACAACATTGCCCCCATGGTAAATTTTGATGCATCGATATACACGTGAAAGGTAATGGACAGTTTTGGGGATCTTAAGATAGGAGCTGAAGTTAGAGCCTATTTAAGCCTTTCATAGGCATGTTGACATTCTTGGGTCCACTGGAATACTATTAGTAGCTTGTACAAGGGTCTAGCAATCAACACGTAATTCAATACAAACTGTTGATAGTATCCTATGTGGCCTAAGAAACATTGAACTACCTTAAAGTTGGTCGAAGGGGGGAAGGTCTATAATCACCTTGACTTTAGAAAATTTTCTGGCTATCCCATTCCTTGACACAATATGCCCATGGTCCCAACCATGCTTCACCCACCAAAACTAGCACTTTTAAGGGGTTCAATGAGAGATCTTATTGCCAACACCGCTCAAAGACTATTCATAGTTTTTCCAAGTGCTCTTCACAATTGGTGTGGATGCATAGGTCATTGAAAAATACATCCAACCATTTCTTGAGTATGTCCTTGAAAATGTCATGCATTAGGCACTAGAAGGTAGTAGGAGCATTAGTCAATCCACATGGCATGACTGTATAGGCAAACACCCCCCATTTGATGGAAAATGCCATCTTGTGCTTGTCGTCTAGATAGACTTGCACTTGGTTGTAGCCTGAGAAGCCATCCAGAAAGTTGTAGCATTTCCTACTACTCTATCTACCACATTCTTTGTGTATGGTAGCGGATAATTGTCTCTCTTGGTGGCTGCATTCCCCTTCTTATAGTTTACGCACACTCAAATCCTCTCATTCTTATTTATGACTATGACTATGGGTGACACGCACTAGTACTACGTATGTTCTATCTTGTAAATGAATCTTGCCTTCAATAGCTTATCAATCTCCTCTTTTACAATATGTGCATGCTTAGGATTCATTGCATATGGTCATTTCTTGACTGGTGCTACATCGAAGGTCATGGAAATGTTGTAACTCACAATACTTGGATTTATTCCCTTAGGAGATTTATGAGATCATGCTCCTCCTTCTTGGTTAGGTTGTCTGCTATGTATACGGGTCGAGGCTTGTCCTCCCCCTGCTAGGTTGACCTCAGACCTTAGATGGGCTCACTAGCTTGCCCTTCCCATTTGGCTCCTACACCAACACTAGTATTCTATCACCCTTTTTATACTTTGGGAAGCGCTTGGGCAGGTCCTAGGATTTCTTCTACCATTCAACTTCTGAAGTCTTTAACTATTTCATTTTCTCCTCCCTTAGCCTTCTGTACCTTAGGTGGACTGGAAGATCCCCCTTGGTGCGTCAAGTCTTCGGTGGTCGCGAGGTACCTTGGGATCACTATTAGAGCTCACCTTTGATCCAAAATTGTACTCATCATCCCCATTAGAAGAGGCTGTCTCCCCTGGTGCTCCCAACTTTGAAGCTGGCTCTACTCCAAATAATGGTGTGGTGCAAGGACGAGCTAGTCCCGCTTGCTCATAATCTACCACCTCGAGGCATTCTAACCAAGCTCGATTGCAATCTACCTTGGCAACTCCTTTTCTTACTCAACTCGTGTTGATCTCTCGGGGTTTAGAGTCTGCTTTGATTTTCTCAATTACTCTTCCCTCGATGCCATATTCTTTGGTCTCTGATTCCTCTTTGCTGTCCTTCACTAATGGAACAATAGTCTTCGTACTTGGTTTTAGAATCC
Source organism: Lygodium microphyllum (assembly GCF_053477565.2). Lineage (NCBI taxonomy): Eukaryota > Viridiplantae > Streptophyta > Polypodiopsida > Schizaeales > Lygodiaceae > Lygodium > Lygodium microphyllum. Next base: position 48,570,445 of record NC_141140.1, on the reverse strand, counting down.
TCATATTGGGACTGTATGTTGCTAGTAGGGTTCCTACTTCCAAGCTCTACCGCAGTTGTCATCATGAAAGTCCAATTATAGGAAAAATTTAGGTTGTGCACCTTAGTCCATTGCCACTCTCTACTTTCCATAAGATCCTTGAGAGGCTTTAAATTGGTAGCTAAGTTATCCACAAGCTTACTTGATAGGTACTCGAAGATTTTGTGGAGTTCTACTTTGTTGGTTGGGACACAATAAGTGATTGGTGTTGGTTGACCCATGGAACTCCCAGCTATCGTGCATAAGGGTACTATGAGTAGGTTAGAAGTGAGTAGCTCACTTACTGTAAGGTCAGCTTCCAGGGCTCTCTCCGTATTGGCATTACCTCTCATTCTGTTCCTACCTGAGATGGCTAGGATCTTGTGGACCTCATTGAGCTCTCTCTCCTTATGCAACCTATGAGTCCTTTTCTCTTGGCTATAACTCACAATGCACTACAATGCTATCCTTGACAATATCCTTTCTTTATCAAGATGAGCTATGGCATTGGCTACTCGTCTCCCATTGTGGGCTATCCTCATATGTTGGTTATATTGTGTGACAAGTCGCCAGATGCCATCTAGGTGCTCAGTCATGTTAAGGTCAAGGTTGAGATCTAGGTTGTTCTCATTCGAGCTCGTGCCTGCCATAATAGTTGCCTCCTGACCCACTAGTGCATCTATGAGCTCAACTGTGCCGGTTAGAGATGTATCCCTAATCTTGATGAGCCTTTCCTTCTCTTGGCAATGTGATGGTTTGATCCCCTCTATGTCTTTGTCCCTGGTTTTCTAGGTCCCTTGTCCAATTCTTGGGGTTCTACTCCTACAAGTGGGTTCATTTCTAGCTTAATCCCCTTTAGTGTGTTCCATGTTAATCCAATAATTTACAAATGTGTAACACTTATACACTAGCAATGCATCTTGATGTGCGCTATGTGAAATCATGCGTTCCAGCTTTCACATGTACTTAAATGCCTACACTATCGAGTGTGACCTTTAATGGAGTAAACTCTGCGTCAAGCAGTTGGTCTTTAAAAAAAAAGTGTAGATAGTCCTATGGTTTCATTTATGGGTTCAAGGACTTTGGCCTGGCTACTGGTCAGTTAGGAGTAGGCCCTACAAGCCCTTGAAGGTTAAAAACTAGTCAAAACAGGGTTTTGGAAAATTGGTCCGAGTCTCAAACATGACCATTCGAGTCATGGGTTCGGCCATCTAAGTGGGCTTCTTAAAGGATTTTGTTGTCCGAGTGGTCTAACTGAAACTCAAATGAGGTGTCACTGAGCCTCTGACTGGCTGTGTCCGAGGCCCAAAGTATGGCCATCCAAAGCCGAGTGGGCAAGTTTGTCCGAGTTGCGGATGTTCGAGTGGGTCACTTAAGTTGCTTGGATATTTGAGCCAAGGTCACGACTCAACCGTCCGTGCCTGTGGTCTCTCTCCAAGTGGCACCCAAAAACCCATTGAATGGCACAAATATGCTTTTTTATAACTTATTGCACACCATTTAATACACCCAAGATTCCAAAACAATGCAATAGTTAGCAACTAGGATTCAGAGCATACCTAGAAGAGCTCGAAGCATCAACGGCAAGAATCGTTGGTGCAGTAGCCTATGGACCTGTCACTCCGTGTCTCTCTCTCACTGACTCTCTCTAAATCTCACTAAATGCAAATGAGCTCTCTCTCCCTCCTTTTTCACCTTTTGTTTTCTCTCTTTCTCCCTTTACACTCTATTTTCCTTCTTGGACATGAAAAATCTATTTCCTTTCTTCCCTTGTTTTCCTATTTCTTGGTTATCCAAAGAGTTATCTTTCCTTAAATTTACCCTATTTCCCAAATCTTAATGTCTCAAGTCTAATAAAAATGCACAGCTCCTACTCTAACCAGTGCACAGAAAGCTTCATAAACCTAAACTAATCCACAATAGAGATTGAATAGCCTCCGACTCCCTTGCTTCCTACCTAAAACACCAAGAGCTATTTTGGAGTCAAACTCCTATTTCATCACTCGATTTAGAGTATGCAAGCATTCAAAGCTTGAATCTGTTGTTCCAGTAATGGAATCAAAATGTGGGAGTTTCTTACTCAAATTGCTAAGACCCACAAATCGCTTATTGTTTCAAGTGTTTCAAGCCAAGTGCAATGGCTACCTCTCACATAGACGTGCAAGCTCTTACACCTACGAGTGTAGTGAGCTTACCTTCATGCCGGATCGAGGTGCCTCCTCTCTCAAGCTCTCTGGTAGCTCTACGATCCAAGGTGCAAGCTCAAGAAAACTCGATCCTCAAGCTCCAAGCTCCAGTACCATCGTGCATGCAAGAGAAGAGAAGAGAAGAGAAGAGAAGAGAAGAGAAGAGAAGAGTAGAGTAGAGTAGAGTAGAGTAGAGTAGAGTAGAGTAGAGTAGAGTAGAGTAGAGTAGAGTAGAGTAGAGTAGAGTAGAGTAGAGTAGAGTAGAGTAGAGTAGAGTAGAGTAGAGTAGAGTAGAGTAGAGTAGAGTAGAGTAGAGTAGAGTAGAGTAGAGTAGAGTAGAGTAGAGTAGAGTAGAGTAGAGTAGAGTAGAGTAGAGTAGAGTAGAGTAGAGTAGAGTAGAGTAGAGTAGAGTAGAGTAGAGTAGAGTAGAGTAGAGTAGAGTAGAGTAGAGTAGAGTAGAGTAGAGTAGAGTAGAGTAGAGTAGAGTAGAGTAGAGTAGAGTAGAGTAGAGTAGAGTAGAGTAGAGTAGAGTAGAGTAGAGTAGAGTAGAGTAGAGTAGAGTAGAGTAGAGTAGAGTAGAGTAGAGTAGAGTAGAGTCGAGTCGAGTCGAGTCGAGTCGAGTCGAGTCGAGTCGAGTCGAGTCGAGTCGAGTCGAGTCGAGTCGAGTCGAGTCGAGAGGGAGAGGGAGAGGGAGAGGGAGAGGGAGAGGGAGAGGGAGAGGGAGAGGGAGAGGGAAGGGAAGGGAGTCTTAAATTATTCAAAGAATATCCATAAACATTGTGTGGTTTCAGCTACTTCTACTAACCGCGAGATCTTTCACGGAATTGATTGGAAGGGGGCTAAGTACTGATGGTGGGCGATGGTTCGGACTAGAGCGGAGATCTTGATTGTTTACATCTGCACGTATGTGTGTGTGTGTGTGTGTGTGTGTGTGTGACAAGAGGATTTGACTCCATAGCCAACACATTACGAAGGAGATGTGCAAATTGGCATCAACTTATGGCAAGAAATTCCACCACCAAACAACACTTATAACTCTTGAGGTAAGATTTTAAAATCTTCTTGATTTCAATTGTCCATGGATGCTATATTATTGGTAGGTTGCATTCACTAAGAATAGGATTGTCTTCTCTACCTCACCTTCTCTTCATCATCAATAGAATTTTCTTTTTACCATCTATAACTTACATACCTTCTCTCCACATTGTTGCATGCTACAATCTCTATGATTGCATGAGATGGGGATCTCCATAATTGCCAAAACATGATCTCTAGCTTGATGATTGCATATCCACAACTACTCAAGGAAGAAAGATTAAAAGAGTTATTGTGCTCAAATATATGCTCATTAAAGTAGGAATTTGCTCTTGATACCATCCTAAGGATTAAATAGGGTCTGTGGGCAAAAGGGTATTCTTCCTTGTAAGTGATAATGTATTATATTTATGACTTGACCTTGATAGCTAAAAATTAGTTTCCTAAGGGATCTCATGGCCATGAACATAAGCGATAAACTAAAACTTTTGTAGAGAAGAACCTTGACAACCTAGACTACTCATCACCTAATGTATTTATGGTAGTTTTTAGAATAAATTTTCTTTCTATGTTCCAATCATATTAATCAAGTCCTTATTACAACTTGTCTATATTGCATTGTTGCAAGTAAGTTAGAAGGCATGGAAGGCCTTTTCTCTAGCACTTCAATCAATATTTTTCCAACTCTGTACCAAAAAGGCAATAAAATTTAGAGTTATTACAAAAGAAAGATCAAAATATTGAGAGTACATGCAACAAAAAGATCAAAATAGCAAAGAAACCCTAGATGATATAACTTATAGCTTGTCATTTCCATGGATTCCTTTTATAGAATTGATGAGGAAACATTGCATCTCCACATAGTCTATTCCAATTAGGCTCCAATGAGAATTGAAAACAAAAATATTTCAATAATGTAGCAAAATAAGATCTCATAAAATCCAAAAAAATATGAAATTACTTACTTTTCATTGTATGGAATTAGAAGAAGCTCCAAAGATTCAAAGTCAATTGAATTGAACCAATGGTCAAAAGCACTTGCATCAAGTTCACTCCTCATATAGTATGAGATAGATGGATCAAGAACCTCAATCTTTTGTTATATATCAAAGGGGATCTCATGCATTACACACCTAGCAAAGGAATGGAGATAGTAAGCATCAACATGAAAGTCTATTGCTAGAAAAATATGATGAGTAGAAATAAATTTTGGTAATTTACTATACCTCATCCCAGTAAGAAGAATCGAGTCATTTACTTTTTTCACTTTATACTTGAGAATTTGAACACAATCAGAGTCCAAAAATACCATATCAGATCTTTTGTTAATATCACCCGGTCAAAAGCAAGAAACATTGAAGCCCTTAGGGTCAGCCCTTTCAAGAAGGGTAGATAACTCCTCTTCAAAAGATGTGAGTTGTTCTACTTTCTTTTATACTCCCTCCATTTATCTCCATGCAATGTGGCCTTTTCCTATTTCTCATGTTGTCTTGTGTCCTTTACATGTGTAACATATTCAACCTTCAAACCAGGATCATTTTTCTTCTTTCTATATGGAGGCACATTTAAAATATTGAAAGCATTCACATAAGAAAGAGGTACTTGCTCAAGGACCTTTGAAAACATGTATCTCAATCTCTTGGGAATTATCATGTCTTTATCCATAAGCGTAAGCCTATGTGCATGAGCAGCACAGATATAAAAATCTTGGAAAAACTCAATAAAAAATCCTCTGTAGCCTCCTAAATGTAGTTGAGACATGCCATAGTCCATCTAAAACTATGTAGACTAATATCCTTAAGGAACCTCACATGCTGTGAGAACCTTCTTCTTGGCGTTGATTTCCTTGTAAGTTTGGAAGGCTTGGAGAACTTTCTGCTTCCTTGTGGTGGCCTTAGTTCTAGCCATCTAAAACATCCAAAAAAACAAATAATATAAACAAATTAGGAAAGATCTCCTTGGAAATATCAATTTATCTACAATCACTAAGTATCAAGCAAACACTAATCACATAGTCCAAATCCAATTTCAATTAAACAATGCACAAGACGTATGAAATGCAAAGAGGCGTTTTAAACTAGGGAAGTTAACACCATATAGTGTTTTATATGACACAAGGGAAACAATGCAAGCTCAAGTCATATGAAATGCAAGGAGGCCTCACTCAGAGAAGTGAACATAACACCAATCACGTTTCATACGTCACAACAAAATAATGGCAGGCCTTAGTCGTATGGAACGGGAAGAGGCCTTTCATGGATAAGAGAAACCTAACACCCATCGCATTTCATATGTGCATATTTTTGCTATATCATTCAAAGAACAATATGTGGTATCCAATTAGTTCGACTCGGTTTTTAGACTACTTTGGGTAACATTATTTACCCTAAACATTTCGATTTTGTAATATATGTTGTTCCAACAGACACATGCATTTGAAAGATATTGAAAGGTAATAGAGGATATTGAAAGTTCTATAACCTGCATGTTCATGTGCATGATGTATGAAATGCAAGGATGGATTAAATGGACAAGAAAAATCTTACACCCATGTCACAATAGAAACAGTGTAGGCCTTAGTCATATGAAATGCAAGGAGGCCTCACATGGACAACAGAAACCTAGCACCCATTGCCTTTCATACGTTGGGCATTTTTGGGGATGATTTGATAGAAATTTTGAAGGGATTCAGAGCTTACTCATATTTGAGCAAAGAACTTACATTCTCGAGGGTTCGGTGCATATGTTGGGTGATGATGCCTTCTTTATAGCCTTGCGCTAAAGAATAATTTTGCAATGCAATCAAATTAGCGTTGTGTTGGTCTGGTTGAGCATAGAGAGAGCTTTGTATTCGAAAAAACTCTTTTTCGGTTTAGAAATCAGGTTTATAAGGATGTTGATTTACACATGTGGCTACTGTAATGTGTAGTTAATTTCACACGTGCGACTATAGACCATTTTTGCTTGGGAAGTTGTACCACGTGTCACTTACTTTTTCGACATGATAGTACTTTTATGGCTCCAATTTTTAAGTTTTTTTCATTTTCATTTTCATTTTAAGTGCACCTCCTCCGAATTAGTGCAGCGTACTTTTTGATCAAACGTGCGGTGATCGTTGGCGTATGTATATGAGCACTCACATTTGGGTTTTGGTTACTATTTCTTTCACATATATTGTCTTGTCTTCGACCAGCTATTTATCTTGTAAGCATCAAAAGCCAAACCAAGCATATTCTTACAAGAAACCATTTATTCTCAGGAGCAAGGCCTGCAAATATCAGGTATCATACTTTTCTTAATATTTTTCTATGCAATCTTGAATTTTGAGGCATTGAAGATGTTAGTTGGTTTAAGAGGAAGAAGATCCATCTTCTTAGTTGGTTTAAGAGGAGAAAAATACAATAGGGACACATGTTAAACGATGTTGTTTTTACTTTGTTTTTTCTACCAACATTCGTCTGGTACACATGTTAAACAATGTTGTTTTGATGTTCTTGACGAATTGTTTTGCTCAAATTTTCCGAACATATAAAACATGAATTCATCAAGTTTCTTTATAAGTGACATGTGAAACGCGATTTTGTGAACTGTGAAGCGATCTTCATCATTGATTTTGTATTTCATGAGTTGCAAATGTTAAACAAAGTTTGATCGATGAAACTTGGAATTTCATGCTTTCTCTACTACATAAAGTTTTAATTCATTTCATTCATCTTGTATTTCCTTAAAAAATTTAGTAATCTTTCTTTAGTCTACTGGATATGAGCAAATGTGGATTTATATTATGCCCCTTATTTTTATTTTTGTTTTTTGGTTTTTCTTTTGTGAGTAATCAGGATGATTAAAAGGAAGTTGTCTTTAGAGGAAATGGAGGAGGATCTGGAGGATACATGTGATGAAAAGTTGTTTGATTTTCTTCATGCAACTGGAAATTCATCTAGATTTATTTACATCAGAGATATGCTCAATGTTTCCTTTGATTTGCAAGAGCTTTTGAAGGATCTTGAAGATAAACTGAAGGATTTCAAGGAGTTTTATGATAGACATGAGGAAAGCCTAGAGATTGAGGGATTTGTCCATTATAGCAATGTAATGAAAGCTTCCAATGTTGCTAGAATAACTTTGCAAACAAGGTTTAGTCTTATTGATGAAGAATTCAAGAAGTGGAAAGTAGATTGCCCTTTTCATCAGAATCACTAACAATGTCTTCTTGTACAGAAGGATGTTGGATTTCTTGTATATCTTCAATATATGGATAGTTGTTCTTTAGATACAATACAAGAGAAGAAGATGGAGGATATTGCATGTAAAGACAAAGAAGTGAAGATAAGGGTGAAATTTTTCAAGAGGATATTCAGAACCAGTTAGTGCAAGGATTTGATATTGCTTTGTTTAAAAGTGAGAACATTACAAAAGTGGAAGAAAATGAGATAGAGTTGAGTGTAGAGATTGAAATAGGTCCTCTTGAATGTGTACCAACATTTCCCAGTTATCCCATCAACAAAAAGAGATATGTATTGCTAAATGATATTCAACAACCTTTTTATCTTAGAGAAGATTACTGCTTGGCAATCCTTGCTGCATGGGGTCAAAATGATAATAATTTTATAGGTTATGAAGAGGATTTGCTAGCAACTCTTGATGTTGAGGGAGAGAATTTTCAAGACAGTCTTGTAGCCTTGCATTCTTGTATTAATCAGATCGTGGAATATAAAAAGGAGGGGATACCTATAGAGGAAGAGTACTTACAAATTCAATAGAGACTTGGTATTGATACCATGGGGTATGAAGAGAAACTGAAGTTTCCATTAGAGGAGAAACTGAAAAGTTCAATAAATCTATATGATGATAGTCTTCTTGAAGAAGATGAAAACCCTAAGGTATGAAAGATAATTCTAAGATATCAATTGTGATTTATATTAGAGTATGTTATGCATTTTATACAAATATTTTTGGATATTTATCTATTGATAGCTTATACTATTGTGGTTTATTGTGCAGATAGAAATTGAAGATGCATATAACTTTCTTGGAAGAGCCAAGGGCTCAAGGCCATTGAAGCTTGGCAAAAGCCAAGGCCTTGGTCATTATATTGGAAGCTTAAATAATCAAACAGTTGTAATTTATCATGGCAAGTTGTCAAGCTCTCCAAGCTTATCAATAATGGATTTGAAAGCTATCTCGAAGGTGATTGGATCCCAAGATTTCAATAGAGGTACAGACAAGATAACTTTGGTGGAGAAGGAAGAAGTTGTAAGAGTTTTTGTCTTCATGCCTCTTATTTGCTCTCCCATGTAGAAGATGCTAAGAATTTGAAGCTCCTTCCAGGCTATAGGAAACAAGAGTTCCTGAAATGTAGAGGTCTCATCGAGTGGGATGAAACAAAAGATGCCCTTAGAGGACCTAGTGAATTTCGTGAAACTAAAGACTCTTCTGCAAAAACAGAGTCAGACTAAAATATGCTATAAGGGTTTCTTGAAACCCATCTCTTTGTCTAGTTTGTAACCGTTCAGAATATCTTTGCTTTGCACAAGAGTTTAAATATCTCTCTTTTTTTCTTTGGGTAATAGTGGATATAGTCCTTGCTAAAGATGATGTATTACATGATGCGATTGTGTATTTGAGCTTGAATTTGTACCAAATTTGTCTGTAGAACCATTGAAAGACCTCTAATAAACTGTTTGCTTTGTATCTTCCACCTCCATGTCTTGTGTATCTAAAGTATTTTTTTATTGCTTGATAATGTGATTTTTTCATACCTTGGGTTGACCAAATAGATAGAGATTCATATTTCTTGATAAAATATGGAGCATGGCTGTATAAAATATGCTGCATAGTTAATAAATAAAGGAATTCTATTAGAAAATCCCATATGAATTAGACAATAAAGAGACATACATATGCAAACTTCTTACCATATAGTGAGTGAAGTGTTGATTACCCCAAGCTTTTGTCATTGCCTTTTAAAAAATATTCAATTGGTTTTTGAGGTCTTTGAGATCATCATCATTCCAGTCTGTTTTATCACAATAAAAGAATATTTTGTCTAATGTTTTCCAGAAATTGACTTTTCTATTCCGAGCTTGCCCATTATCAGCATGATCCTCAACTGCATTGTGTAGGCACTTCCATTTATTGTATCTAATAGTTGAGCCACCATTCCTAGAGTTTTACCAAGTTTCCCATGAAAGTCTAGGAACCTTCTAGCCTTCACTCCACCAATAGATGGCTTTTTGGAGACACAATTGCCATCCTTAGACTTTTGAAGATTTGGTTCAATAACAACATTACCACCATGCAAACCAATTGCAGTAAAGACTTTTTCAATCTTTGTTATAGCATTTGTTCTAGTTGATAATGGCTTCAACTTCCTTGCAAATCTTATATATAGATGAACAAGCTTTTTAATTATCCTACAAAGCGCATGAAGTGTGCAGATATGGACATTCACTAAAGGAATATCTAAGATTGGCTTAAACTGTGGATCCTGTTGTGCCTAGAGGAGGGAGCTCTATTCCAATTGCTTGAGTTTAACTCTATGGCTGGGGACATGCAATATAGGCAAGGAGATCTAGAGTTGGCTCCATTTGATACATTGTACATACATTTAAGTATCTTCAAGTCACCAGCAATGTGCCACTCAATCTTATAGTTCCCAAATCCTTCAACAAATAGCTCTCATCTTGCTTGTTGCCTCTTAATAACATCAGGTATTGGTGTTTGATGAAAAAACCAATACAATATATCAAAATCCTCTGTATCTACTTCGAATGCTCCTAGCCACTAGATGTTGTGTTTCGATTGAACACTAAATGGCATTGAGTGATTGTAATAATCTGATGAAAGTGCTCTATTCATCAAGGTAATAGAGACCCTCTCTAGTTTTGTACATTTTAGAATCTCACTTTCATCAAGTTTTACCAGAAATCTAGCCACTCCATGTGCCTCTTCTAGTGACAAGTCATAGAATCTAATCATTAACCATTGTAGGGTGGGCAAGTCAAGGAAAATATGGATAAATTCATTGAATATAAATTTCTTTTTCTTGCCCTTGAAGCTAGCCTTGATATGGAAAGGCTCACCCAAAATCTCCATTACCTTATTATTCACTTTCTGTCTAATAGTTCTAATCTCATAGATGGCCTTGGAAGTATGTAATTATATACTTGTCCTTGCTTCATATTTGATTGTAAAAATTGAAAAAGTTGTATATAAGCATCTCGAATGATACCGATATTATCTAGTGTCTTCTGCACTAACTTAGTATCCAAAGAGAGATCTTTTATAAAGACTCCAAGCATTGTTTCTTTGCATTTTTAAATTTCTTCTTCTCCAAAATATCTTTTGAAACTACTGAAGCAAGAAGATAATAAAACCGAGATGCTTTCAAAGATTCTCTTTCACTTGCATTAAGAAGAGACTTAAATAAAATCAACATCACAAATCAATACAATTAATTATAAACAAAGTCATATTTCATATTTTTAAAGTGGAAAAAAATGTACATTGCTGCTTGGATTCTTTTACTACAACCGCCTCCTCCTCGTCGGAGACTCTCAATATTTCTAAGAGCCTTTTGTCGATTTCGAAGTCCTAAAATAGTTTGCTTTCGTTGATAAGATTTGATGTGTTTCTCCAACAAATGAATCCTCTGTTGATAGCCTTCTAGCTTTTGTAGTAACTCGTTGTTATGTTTTGATAAAAGATGGTTCTCCAATTTGAGGACATCCTTTTTTGTAACCAAGTTAAGTGTATAGCCTAGAAACCCATTATAACCATCACCAATGAACCTCAACAATGAAGAGCTATTATAGAAAGACATAGTGCTATTTTTGCTAGGATCTTTGGGATATATCCTACCATCTAACCAAAGATGAAGATTCTTCTTTCCTTCAAACGTATATGTTTCGTAGACTCTGTAATAGTAATGGGTCTTATTCTCTTCCTTATTGGTTCATACTCACCATCCAACTCAATATAAAGATGATAGGGATGCCTTTTACTAGAGCTACAGAGATCATTGGATGACTGATCCATAGCTAAGGATATGATTAGAAGATTGGATTGAAAAAGTATGTGAATTAGAAACAAGAAGGAAAATGAAGAAGAAACTAGAGTTAAGGATGGGAAAGAAAGAAGAGAGTGAGAAAGGAGGGTAATCAAACATTAAAAAAAATTCAAATTGAATATTAGTTTTCACAATGAGGATAAGTAAGATCTTCATTATGACAATCTTTGTCACCCTTATGGTGGCCCAGATTTCTAGGTTTGATGTGACCACGAGAATATCACGACAATGACTTGTTAACAATTTTTTATATATTTACTTACCAAAATATATTTTTTAAAAATAAAAAATAATTTTATTTTCTAAAATATATTCTCTCTCCTAATGGCACAATTTTTGAGGCTCAATTTATTGTTGCTACCATGATATAAGAAGAAGAGTGCACTCTAACTCTTACCCTCACAAAGGATGTAGCTTGTCAATACTGAACACCCAAGATGACTTCACCAATATTTGTCCTAATTATATCTATTCTCTACCCCTAGTTGCCATACAACCCCATTGACATATCCCCACCTTTATCAACAATAGAAAATTATGCATGCACATAATGTAGCCATAAGGTTGCATATGATGATGCTGCTAATCTCTCCTCTAGTCACAGTGGTTATTATTATGTATCAGAACTTGCTATTTTGGTTGGTCCTCAAATGTAGTGTTTGGATAAAAATGTCCTATATGTAACTTTGTTGTCAGATAAGAGTGGGGCCATGCCTAGACCTTGAGACCGACGTTGTTGAAAAATGATGTATGCTCCACGAAGAGCTATACTAAATCCCATATGCATAGTGAGGAGAGTGGAACAATCCAACTTCTATAAAGCATTGTACTTGACTATCACTTTCATATGGAATGAATACAATGTCATGATGCTTTGTACTTTCAGTTAAGTGTCTTGACTTTGTCAGTCCTACACAAGATTGTGTTTATGAGTCCAAGCAACCATCTTGGAACCTAATTCACTTGTGTAACAGTTTGTCTCTACTTGTCTATGTCATCATGATTTTGGTCCTCATCTTCCACCCGCCATAGCATCTACCACGCTCTAGATCCACGATTTGTAACATGGTATCAGAGCCCAATCGGGCATGGCATGGCTCCCTTTTCTACTCTCTTAGACCCTCTTAAACCTCAAGTTGGCTCAATGATCTTGTCTCTCAACTCGTCTACACTTGCTCCACCTTGGTAGCCATAGCTAGCTTTGCACCTATCTTCTTGCAAGCTTTTATAACTTTCTCTACAAAGCATATCTCTCCAAGCTCCCTTCTAAAGATTTATTTCTTGACTCCCAAGGCTTCTCTACATCACATAAGAACTTGACATTGCCTTGTTTGGAGCTCAGCATTGTCACTTCTGTCAATTGCTACCATAAACTCAGTTTGTGGCCTGCATGGCATACCCTTCATGGAGGACTTGGATCTCTCTCTAGAGGCAATATCTTTACAAAATTCATTCTAAAAATATCCTTCTAATATCAAGACACTCCCTCCTATAGACTCAAAGCCTGCCATTGTGATGCTAAGAGGCATATTCCACGATGGATTCCGTGAGGTTTTGTGATGCATTCCGTAAAACTATATTTATTTGCTGGGGCTCGTACACAAGGTGCATTCCTTGTGCGGGAAGTTGATGTGGACGCTTGTCCTTTTTGGGTGTTAAGTTAATTTAATGTACACGTGAGTGATTCCATGGCGAGTGATTTCGTAAAATAAATATTTAAATTAATGGATGTTTATGAGTTTAGAGTGCACTCGTATTAAATTTCATAAACCTTTTAACACAACCTCAACCATCTCTCAAAACATCCATTCAACCATCTCAACTACCAAAATAGAAACAAAACAAAACAAAACAGAAGTAAATCAGACCTTACAAAGCTAAACAAAGAGAATCACAGAACCCTTTAACACAACATATCCTCATCAAAAACCAACATAAACCCTTCAAACATACTCAAAAAGTTCCAAACACTTCAAAAAATCTTCAAATTCAAACAATCAATCACCAAAACAATCATTTAGCAATAGAAACAACAAAAAATCAGCCCAAAAAACAAATCATTTTCACATTCAACATATCCCCACTTAGAAAGGAAGTGTCCTCAAGACCTAAGAAAGAAAAGGAGAATAAAAGCTCTAATATTTGCTAAAAAGAATCTTCAATCCATCACAAGTCACCAACTACTATCACTTTCCCAATATATCAGCTACATAGAACTTGTATCTAAAATGCACATGAAAGGAAAACCAATAATACCAAGAACCATTCCAACATCACAAAACCAAAATAACTTAAACTATTAAAGGATATAAAAGTTGGGCATCCAAGTCTTCAATTGCAACCATGTTATAACTAACATCATCAATCTTCACAGCCTCTTCTTCGTTAGCTCCACATAATCAAAAACAAAAAAAACACATCACCCAACACAAAAAATACATATATACAAATATGGTTTGAATGGCATGGATTTTCAAAAATTGGAGAGCAACAAGAAGTTTCCATTAAGAAAAAGATGATACAATCATGAAAAGATCCATTGCTAAGTAGGATGAAGATGTTTCTTCTTAAATTGCATACTAAGCTTGAGGCACTCCAGAGCTTTACTCTCATCAACAAAATGCTAAGGCACATTATGGAGAACTGTAAACAACACATTCTTTCTAGTAAGATAATGAACCCGGTAGGAAAGGCCTGTGCAAAGTAGTACAGTACATCCATTTGAGCAACATTCACATCCACATTTGGATTGATGGTCGATGGGGGGATACTCTTTCGAGTATTCAGGTTTGATTGTTGATGCAAGAAAGAAAGATACCAACCAAAATGAGCTACAAGACGGATAGTCGTATCCTTAGAAGTAACATGCACTCTGGAAAAATGAAGATAAGAGATCAAAAATGATGTAGACATATCCCAAGTCCCTGAAATAAGAGGCAAGCTAGTCCTGTCACAAAATCATGCAGCATCCATTGTCTTCTACGAAGAATGTCATGATCATAACCAAGTGTATCCAAAACGGACTGAGGAGGAAGGTTAATATAATCAAAGGGAGAGGGTAATGGAACAAGAGGAGAACATTGTAAATAAGGATAAGATAAGTCATAGAATGAGGGTAAATGAAGTGATAAAGAAGATGGAAAAGATGGAGAATGCAACACAAAGGCCGAAGGAAATCCACTGAGAAAACAAAAGGAATAGGAGGAGCAATAGGTGGAGGTTCAGAAGGGGTAGGAGATAAGGTGGGATCATCAATAAAAGGACAAATGGTAAACACAAGAATATGAGGAGATCCAGAAGGGGTAAAAGATAAAAGCAGAATGGTATCAAGACTAGAGGAAAAAAGGTAAACATAAAAAGGGAAACAATAGCCCATCTTGGAAAAGGACTCAGTAAATAACGGATGATCAACAATAAAGCTCAACAACTGAGTTTGTAATGGCTTGATATCGGATTTATGAAATACACTCCTGAGACGACGAGGTTCCAAAGCATCAGCCTCCAAAGGTGGGTGCCATGCATGTCCTTTACACCAAGATGTCTGCTGATGATAAGTCTTCAAACTCTCTGCTAGCAAAAGCTCAATTGAATGCATATACATGACAACTTGCAAGATCACATTCCCCACATAAACATTCAAGTCCTCCCTCATCAGGGATTTGCAAATGGCTTGTAAGATACATGAAAGATAACAACTGCAGCAAATCAATCACGACCATTGGCCAGGACAATCCGGAATAGGAAAAAGAGGAGCAGGCAACGACATCCTTACCATGCTAGTGACCACCCCTGTGACGCTGAGCCTGGGAGACCTGGTTATGCAGCATTCCACCCTATGGCAAGACCTGAAGCAATGGGTTGAAGGATCACGAGAGCAAGTTGTTATAGACCTGCATGACCATGATGCAGAGACACAAATACTGAGTTTGACGCTACACTTTGTACCCTAAGTCCTTTCACGTTAATGCTTTCTGGGAAGGCATCGAGATGCATGCAGTCTTACCTGTCTTAGCCCTAGGAGATACAACGAGAAAGGGGATTGTAGACACAAGAGCGGGGTTTAGTGTATTGAGCCACGCAAAGCTTCAGACTTGGGGAAACTCGTCTGTCGAGACTACCAGGTTCAATGTCATACTAGCAAACGGTATGAGAGTGAAACCATTTGGGGTACTTAAAAATTGGCCAGTGAAAATTGTGGGCATCCAGTTCTCGGTTGACTTTATAGTCATGAAGGGAGTGGACTACGATATCCTATTAGGCCGACCCTGGATGCGTAATGCCAGAGTCATCGAAGATTGAGGTAACGGCTTAATCTTCCTTGGCAATAGAACAAAAGCTGTGAAGGTAGAGATGGACACTTGGAAGACCTCACTAGTCGACTTGGATGCCATCTCCGCGATGCTTAAAGGTAATGCTCAAGTCAAGAAGTCCTATGGGCCCTTGACCAAGTATATCCCATGCCCGGAGGATGAGCGAGACTGGATGCATGTCCTTGCTATGATTGACTTGCCATTCTCGGATCATGAGGCATACGAGAAAGACATCAAGACAGTTGGAAAGTTAAAAGACACACCCTTCGTACCAATCTACATGATGGTAGGAACCCTTCATGGGCGACCTAAACTTGTCACATTCCAAGTGCCAAATAACAAGAGGGAACTCTAAGAGATTCTGGAGTATTTGACTGGCAAGCTAGTTGGCAATCCAGCAGCAAACTTCAAGCCACTCCAAGATCTATTAAACAAACTAAGGTGGAAATGGACCAGGGTGCATGACTTAAACCTCATGTACAATTGGGCCCTAGTCCCCGATCAAAGACAAGGGATATACCAAAACCTAGGAGACGATGAGCAGTCGGACGAAGATGACTCCAATGAGAGTACGAAGACTATCATTCTTTCAGTGATAAAAGTAAGGATGAGACATGGTGGAATACGACACTAAGGAACAAGAAATAAAACAGATACGAGCAAAATCCAAGCCACAAAAAAAGAGTGTCTTTAAAATAGAGCGAGGGGTCATGCACATGGATTGTGACCGCGCTTGGTTGGAAAACATAGGAGACATAGATTTCGAACAAGTAGGCCTAACCCAACTAGGTACGACACTAGTTCTTAGAACAGAGTCACCCTCTGAGCTGCAACTGCTAGGAGAAACCACCTCTTCTAGTGAAAATGGCGAGTTCGATTCTGAGTCGGAAGTAAGCTTAGATAGCGACCCAGAAATACCTAGACCATCCAAGACCAGACGCACAAAGGGGGACCTACCCGTCCACCTGAGGTGTAGACGGTTGAAGGAAGAAAGGGAAAAACAGCCTAGGGACATGCAAACGGAAGAGTAAAGAAAGCTGCAGGATCTCCCAAAGAGATTTACAAAATTCAAGAAGGGTGACAGGGTAGTAATCATGTTGGGTGCCAAACGCCAAGGGCAAACAAGTAAACCCATCGAGGGACTAGCTAAGGTCAAGGAGGTGAACCTAGCACATGAAGGGGGGACACCCTGACCAGTCTTTATTGCCGATGACTTGACTGAGGAAGAGGAGACGAGTCTTGTTGCTCTCTTGCGAGAGTATATAGATGTGTTCTCTTGGTCCTTAGAAGAGCTTAAGGGGGTAGATCCGAGTGTAGTGACTCATAACATACCCATGACACTAGACGCAATGCCGGTCAAGCAGCAACCGTACCCGATGAATCCAAAACATGCTCATGCAGTCAAAGAGGAGATTAACAAACTAATGAGAGCATGATTTATTTATGAAATTGAGCACATGGATTGGGTGTCGCCAATAGTCATAATGATGAAGAAAAATGGAAAGATTAGAGTGTGCGTCAATTATAAGAAGGTGAATGCTGCCACTAAGAGAGACAACTACCCATTTTCGTACACCGAGCACATGCTCGAAAGAGTGGCAGGCAAAGAGGCCTACAGTTTTTTGGACGGCTTCTCTCGATACAATCAGGTGCAAGTGCATCTTGCCGACAGGCATAAGACTAGGCATAAGACTGCCTTCACCACTGAGTGGGGCGTCTTTGCTTACATGGTCATGCCCTTTGGGTTGACTGATGCCCTAGCCACCTTTCAATGCCTCATGTGCACCATATTTAAAGACATGCTTTGCAAGGAATTGGAAGTCTTCATGGATGACTTGTGTGTTCACTTGACCTGGGGAGAACACTTAGACAAACTCCGAACAGTCTTTGAGCGGCATCGCATATATTGTCTCTCCCTGAACCCCTTAAAGTGCCAGTTCTGGGTGAAACATGGATGCATCCTAGGGCACGTGGTGTTGAAGAACGGCATTGCCATTGACTTCTCGAAAGTCAGGGTTATTGTTGATCTTCCGCCCCAATCAATTATAAGGGAGTTCAATGCTTCTTAGGCCATACGGGATACTATCGACGGTTTGTGCTGAACTATGCATTGATTGCAAGACCTTTGTACAAGCTGTTGATTGTCTTCGAGTGGACTGAAGCATACCAACAAGTGTATGAGGAATTGAAGAAGGCTCTGACTACTACACCGATTCTACGAGCCCCAGATTGGACCATTACCTTCCACGTGCATATTGATGCTTCAAAATTTGCCGTGGAGGCAATGTTGTGCCAACCTGGCGAACACAACCTCGACTATCCAGTGAGCCTTGCTAGCAGACAACTCACTGAGACTGAAATGAATTACTCAATGACTGAGAGAGAGGGTTTAGCCATGGTATTTGCTGTAAAGAAGTTTCGACATTATCTATTGGCTATGCCTTTTACTTTCTTTGTGGACCATCAAGCCTTGCTATATCTAGTAAACAAACCCTACGCTACAGGACACATAGCTCGATGGCTCCTTCTGCTTTTAGAATTTGACTTCTTCATGGTTGTACGAGGGGAAAACAACACTACATGGATAACCACATGTCATGCATCCCCACGGGAGAGGCCGCTGGACAAGGCATTGCTGATGAATTTCCAGACGCCCATCTATTTAACCTTTCTAGCGAGAGAGATTTATTCAAGGATGATCTAATGTCATATTGGGAAGATGACATCGTCCAAGTGATGGCTGCCTAAGTGACCGATAGAAAAAGCCCGACATTGGTGACTTATCCTCAAAATCCAATCCTATCACTTGATAGCAGGCCAACTATATAGGCTAGGGCAAGATGGGTTGTTGCATAGATGCATATGCGAGCATGAGATGCATGATGTGCAAGTAGAGGTGCACAATGGAATTGCTGGAGGGCACTTTAGCGGAGACACGATAGCCCGCAAGGTGCTGCAGTCTCAATTGTGGTGGCCCACACTTTTTCGCGACACAACACGATTCGTTAAGCATCGTGACAAGTGTGAGCGGACAAAGGTCCCAATTCGCAAGGATAAAATGGAGTTGACTCCAATCATTGCATGACAACCCTTCAAAAAATGGGGGATCGACTTCATAGGACCCATTAGTCCCGTGGCATAGTATTCGCAGGCCAAATATATCATTGTGGCCACACACTATCTAACAAAATGGGCAGAAGCGAGAGCGACACGAAAGAACGACGCTAGGACGACTTCCAAGTTCTTATGGGAGCAGGTGATCTCACGATTCAGCTGCCCCATCAAACTAGTCAGTGACTAGGGCATGCACTTCATCAATGAAGTGATAGTGCATCTTCTATCCTCCTTTCTAATTATCCATCAAAAATCCTCTCCATACTACCCTCAGGCAAACAGGCAGGCAGAATCTACAAATAAGATCCTTGTAAACGTCTTGACCAAAGTAGTCTCTGCTTCGCACAGCAATTGGGATAACAAGCTGATGGTAGCCTTGTGGGCTTACCATAAAGCTTATAAAATAGTTGTCGGCCAGACTCCCTTTAGGTTGACTTATGGGACTGAGACAATTCTACCAGTAGAGTTCTTCGTTCTTAGCCTAAGAATAGCGCTTCAAGAACAATGGGAAGGGAAGGAGGCATAGACGCAACGCAATGCCTAGTTGAACTTGAACGCCTCTTGGAAACTCGCCTTCTAGCCACTCTTGCGCTCATATGCAAGAAGGCACGACTCAAGAGCTGGTTTGACAAGCATGCCAAGCAGCACGACTTTGAACAGGGCAACTTAGTGCTCCTGTACTTAGTTAAAGGACACAAGCAGAAAATGAAGTTTAGAGGTCTTGGGCCTTTCAAAGTTTGTGCAATCATCCGAACTGGCAATGTTGAGCTCGAGGCTCTAAACGGCGAGGGAATAGGCTTCTTCAATGGCAGTCGCATTAAGAAGTACTACCCTCCCATGCATTCGCTGCATGAGCCACCAATGTTAGAACCCCTTGTCAAAGTACGAGTCACCACAATCATGGAAATTGATGATGAGGATGAGGAAGCCGTAGAACCCGCACACCTCCACATTATGGTCATTGCCAAGCAAATATGCACTTTCAATGCCTTGATCAACAAGGGAGCATACTTCAATATCTTAACTCACGATCATTGGACCCAACTTGGTAAAACACCACTATAGCCCACTAATGCCAAATTAAGCCCATATGGGGACCACTTAAACGCACTTCTCGGCAAGTGCAAGGCCGCTATTGCTATCGAGTTTGAGGGTGTACCAATGATCTTTTACATGTTGCCAAACACTAAAGACGCAGGCACGGAGTCGCTACTAGGGAAAACCTTCAAGAAGCAAACTCATTGCAATGTCGATCATGAGTCACAACACATCCACCTCGCCATAGGCAACATCCATATTGTTATAGCCTTCAGCAAGGGCTGCGGGACCTCATCAAAGTACACAAGGCCACTAGTATAAATACTCGTAGTCAAGTCTACGGAGGGGGGTACTACTCGGCCACCATCCACCAAATCTCATGAGCCACCACTCATAGTAGCAAAAGCTAAGGCCCAACAGCCTAAGTTTCAATGGAGTCCTAAACAACTGCAACCGCTGCCTAGGAGTAGACGATCACGTCCTCATAACACAAAAAACCTTAAACCTAGGAGGCCGAGACGATGTTACAGAAATCAAAGCATGATCAAGCCAAGA
The DNA here is from genome assembly GCF_053477565.2 of Lygodium microphyllum. Taxonomy (NCBI): domain Eukaryota; kingdom Viridiplantae; phylum Streptophyta; class Polypodiopsida; order Schizaeales; family Lygodiaceae; genus Lygodium; species Lygodium microphyllum. The sequence goes on along the minus strand of NC_141140.1, from coordinate 48,550,121 downwards.
TGGGTTCCTAAAGCCCTCTTGTACGTGCAAGCCTACTATGAGGGAAATGCCTGGATATGGATCCCTAAGGCCCGAATGGCCCAAGGTACTACTCACACACGGCCCTCAAGCTTGATCACCCTGAGCCCCATAGAACCTCAAATCCAGAAGCCGCAGCGCTTCCAGGACTTGCCTCCTACAAGCTCACCCACACATAAGCCCAAAATATTTGAGCAAGCCTATTGGCCCAAACCACAAACATCTTTACACACTTCAACCCTTGCTAGTGCCGATAGGACTTGAAAAACCCAATCCGAGTGTAGTAGCCCATCCGTAGTAGCTAGTACTCTGACGCTCATCCACGAGGCTCAACCACCGCTTCATGGGCAACTGCCATCCATCTACTGCCAAGCCTTCTAGCCCCATCAAACCCCAGCCACCTCTGCAAGCCTTAAACCCTCCTATGAGCGGAAATCATTCTTAACTCTGTCTTGCAGACCTAGCCGAAGACACAGAGGATGACATTATTGCTTGTCTTAGACGCTTAGATGCCACGTTCATGTCGTTGGCTCTAAGTTATTACCACTTGGACTCAGGCCTGTTGCAAGAGCCTTTAGCAACTGAAGTTTGCCTCATTATGACCAGCTCTGAGCAGTGCCGCCCAATCAAGACATTAGAGTATGACCCAACCTATGTCGTACCCACTTCATATAGAGTGTTAACCACTCTTTGTGGCAACCCATGGAAGAGCATGTCAAAGGACAACCATATCTTGATCGTCTCCTAATCCAAAAAGAGCTACACATCGCTAGCCGTGTCAATTTCAACGATTTCATAACAAATGTCCTCACTTACATCGCACACATAAGTATCCGACCCTTTGATTTGGACCGTGAGGCTCAGCTGGAGTATAACTGAGAATTCTATACTTGGCTCATGCGCAAGTAACCCTTATATTTGAATGTTGAATGCCCTTGACCTCCTAACATTCAATCCTAGGAAGGATTCTTCTCAATCTAGGAGGGGAGGGGATAAGGTGAATCAAATTAAAACCAATCAAGATCAAGCAAATGCATAAACACATAAGAAACTGGTGTTGTAGGAGGAATGTCATAAAAGCTTTGAAATAAAAGGCAAATGAAGGGAAGAATCTATGGTGGATCTTAATGCTTTCATTCAATAAATATAAAGTCTTTATTTTCAGCAAATTACTATTTTTAAAAGCATTAATGGAAATTATGGTTGATGACAGGAACAAAAGATGTCGCATCAAGACTGTGTCCACTGATTCCCCTTCAAAGAAGAGGAGAGGACCCAGTACGGCATCTCCTTGGCAAGCCGTGCCTTTAACCAACTAAAATTTCGAACCATCCATAACATTGAGGAAGTAGTGGCCAAGGAGGAAGCAACCAAGAGGGTCGTAGAGCAGTGCAACCTCGCTAAGTACCTCGAGAAGTTCACACAAGAGCCTAACCACACAAAGTGTGGAATTTCTCAAAACTTACAACCCAGATCAAGCATGTGAAACTGTAACAATGGGAAGGGGGGAGAAGGCCAAATAGGTACATGTACCCTTGAACCCAGCCTTGGTGGAGAAGGCACTGGGGTTAGAGCCTAAGGTGGAGAATAAACAAAAAAGAGATGTCTATGACATGCTTAAGATGAAGAGGGAAGAGGTCCTGACCAACAACGACATCAGCATCCAGGATATCCCTAATGCTGAAGCCCGCATGTAGGCAAAACTGGTGCACTCACTGTTCTCCAGCCAACGCTACAATTTCCTCATGCACTAGATCAACATGCCTGTGCTCGAGAACGTGGCAGCTCGCACCTTGGATGAGGGTGACTAGAATGGCTATGTGCTAAAGACCATAGACCAGGCAAAGCAAAAGCACTAGCCTTGGGGAGCAAGCCAGCAGGCGGGGAGTCCCCAGCCTCCAAAAGCACTAAGAGGAAGAAAGCCTCATCCAAAGCCTCTTTTATCGACTATGGAAGTATTTTGACTGCTCTCATCTAGGAGGTAGTAAAAGAGGCACAAGATGAAGAGGAAGGAGAAGGAGAAACACTCGACAGATCGCATCCTCACCAGGACCAAGAGTTGTCTAGCGACAAGACCGAAAGTGACAAAGAAGGGGGAGAATACAAGGAACAATCAAGTAAAAAGCAAGCAAAGAAACCTAAGAAGAGGACAACACAAAAGAAGAAGCAGGACGAGGGCTGCAAAAAGGAGAAGGAGGACTTAGAGAGAGCAAAAAGGAAATCCCTCAAAGAGGCGGAAGAGAGGGAGACGAATAAGAAATAGGAAGCAGAAAAGTCAAAGGAAGAAGCCAAGAAGGTGTCAAAACAGGAGGTCGAAGAGAGGAAGAAGAAAGAGAAATAAGAAGCAGATAAATTGGAGGAAGAATCTAGGAAAGCAGAAGAAGAGAGGGAGAGAAGGCCTACTAAGGAAGAGGAGGAGCTGAGAAGGAAGGACGAGGAAAACTTGGCCGAAGCCACACGTCGGTCTATAGAGCAACAAAACAGGGCAGATGACCTAGGAGCTCTGAGCTCGTCTAGGGAGGAGGGGCCAGGCTCAAGCACTCAGGTGCCGGAGATCATACCACTAGCTATCACTGAAGGCAAGGGTAAATCCCCCATCCATCCTATCCTAACCCTCTTGGTGCCTACCATCGAAGTAGCTACCCTCACCCCAAGCACCCCCACTAGTGTCGACGTCTCAAACTTTATGGCTTGGATGCAATATTTCATTAACAAAGAATTAGCTCAAGGGAAAAGCATGGAAACCACGGCCACGGGGTAGAAGAGGCCGGCCATAGACATCGAATTTAGACAAGATCCAAAATGCTAGAAAGTGGAGGCCTCAACCACTCTGATCCACATGACAATAACGCCACTAGCTAACTATGACGAATACGTTGCTGAATTGCTCTCTCAACTAGAGAAAGCTAAAGAGGAGAGGAAGATAGCTATGGCCAAGTTAGCTGTGGAAAAAGAGTCGGTAGCTTCTTTTCAAGCTAAAAAGACCCGACAGATAGCCATGCAACAAAAGGAGATCTTTGATCTCAGACAGAAGCTGAAGGCTAAGGATGACAGGGACGAAAGTTGGAGGCAGCGGGGCTGGAAGATGAAAATTAGGAGTTGGTAAAAATGTATAGGGAGTATAAACTCTTGATCATGCAACATGAAGAGCTAACAACAAAGAATGATCATATCGAACGAGGCATGGAGGAGTTTTCCACCAAAGAAGAGGAAAGGAAGAAAAAGGAAGAATGACATCACAAGGAGATGGAGACCATGACTGAGAAGCTAAACTTAGAAAGAAAAGAGCAGGAGAGAATGAGCAAAGAATTGAAAGACCAGGAGCAAAGACTCATAGCCCCAGGAGGTCGATGCACTAGGCTTTGAAGAGGAAACACAGCAAGCATACTGACAAAGGGATGAAGTTGAACTCCAATTTGATATGGGCAGATTTAAAGAAGAGGTGATCCCACAACCGCCCTCGCCACATTCCTAAGAGCAGCCATCAATTGAAACATCTTCGGAAAGACAAGCTGCCCTCAGGGAAATGAGAAAGAAACTGGTGGAAGAAACCAGGAAATAAATGAGAGCCAAGCCAGTCGTGCAACCATCCACACCCCTACCACCATGCCTAGATGACCTCCCAGCAACAGCAGGTTTCCACTCTAAAATAATAGTTTGGGAGTGATAGGAAAGGGACAAAATACCCTTCTCCTTTAGCTTCCTTCTGCCCAATAGCCTGAGGAGAGTCATGCCACTTAAAGTAGTGGAGGAAGTGATTGCGATTGGAAGCCGACTAGGCCAACAATGGCTAGAAGAGAGAGAAAAGAATCCCACTCTCTGGGGGACCGAAGAGGTAAACTTTTGGCAGAATAAGGTCTTTGAAGTGCCACATTCTATACAAGGCTATAACTGCTAGCCCATGTGGAGGAGACGGGTGTGCGACATTAGCATGCTCACCTAGATGGCCTTTTGCAACACCTTACCCTACAAGAGGAAAAATCCTACATTTATGGCATACCCTTGTAGGGTAGGAGTGGATTTTAACGCCATCCTCCATGGATGCTATGACTTCTCCATTATCTATAATCATAACTGTGCCTCTTTTGAACAAGCTCTCACCTTCACCTTTGAAAGCCTAGATGTTTCCATGACCCGCTTCCTCACTGAATTTTTCTCTTGCCCCAATCTAGTCTTCATAACCACCTGTAACTACCTTAGGCTTCTTAAACTCTTACTTAATCAGGACCCTACCCCACAAGAGTGTGGCCTCCCACCCCTCTTTTTTGATCCTAATGCCCTCGATAGCTGCGCCATGATACGCTTGATGATGAGAGCTAGCCTTCTACCTTCTTTTTGCCTAGCTCTTCTTGGAGATATGAACGATAGCCAGTTCACCCGATGTAACCACCCCTTCCTCTCCGCCACTTCACTCCATGTTTGCACGAATCTCAAGGGATACATGCAAAGCTGGCAGTTTTTGAGCAAATCCATCCGGCCCCCTTCTCCACCTCACTCTGATAATGAAAGTTAGAAACTGGTTGTCATCTTGGTTTTTTTTTTAGAGAGAAAAAGAAAAAGAAAAAAAAAGAAAGGAAGGCAAGAAAACACATCACAAAAAGAAAAAGATACGGAAATAAAGACTCACATGAAAACACAACCAGGACCATACAAGACACAATCACTGCACCTAGGGGTCCTCAAGTTAGACATATCTGGTGGCTTTGGTCGGCCGGCTCCATTCCTAACCCCGTAACCCCTTTTTGACCCCCCACTTCACGCTTAGGGCACATCAAGGGCAGGACATACCTAGGGAGGTAACACTCACCTATGGTTAGACCTGCCACCTTACGCTATATACACCACACCTTCCTATCGCACGAACGAGGTCCTCAAGTATGTGGTTAGACCTAGCTCCCCGTTCCACTACCACGAGCACAATGCACCACACAGTAAGGCAGTCACTCCCTTAGATAGAGCACCACACCTTCTTCTTTCAGGCATTACAAAATGCGACAAACCACCAACTTTGGAGGCCCCATCATCCACTTGACATCTGATTGGCTTCTCCATCAACCATCATTGCCAAAGCTTTCAAAACATCTGAGTCCACATGTGGCCCTACCATCACCTGACCAGCAACTTGCCAACTGCCTACCCTTTCCCAACAAACAGCTAGAAGTGCCATGGGGCTGGCACCCGTCTCGAAGGGGGATAATGTTAACCTCAATTCAAGATGGCGAGAAAATGAAGGAAAAAGTGAAAAAAGGATGGAAAAAGAGCAAAGGCATAAAGGTGGCCCCTAAAGCTAAGCTGAGGCAAAAAGTGCAATTTTAAATGAAAGGCGCCTCAAAAAACTCAAAAAACTCTTATTAAAGAGTGCCAGGCTCCCTCCTGTGCCATTTGTAAAAGAATAGATGCATATAGGCTTAGGGAATGAAGCAAGAAGAGGGATTAAAGGGACCTTGCCACAATGGCCGGTCATGTAAAAAGGGATGGTGCCCATGTGATTTTAGGGTTTGTATAAAAAGTTGAAAAGTGAATGAGAAACTCATTCTTTGGTGTGTGGCTAATAAGAGTCCTCTCTTCTTTTCTTCTTCTCTTCTTCTCTTCACCTTGCTTGTGTGTGTGCCCTTGAGAGAGGGAGTGTGAGAGTGTGAGGGAGTGAGTGAGTATGTGGGAGTGAGGGATCAAGAGGGTGAAGCTCTTCACCATCTCCTCTTCTCTCTTCTTCTCTCTTCTCTTCTCTTCTCTTCTCTTTCCTCACGTGCACGGCTATGGTGGATGGAGCTTGGAGATGGAGGAGGCTTGAGGATGCTTGAGCTAGCATCTAGGATTGTGGAGCTACCGACGTGTGCGAGAGAGGAGGCAACTCATTTCGGCATCAAGGTAAGCTCACTACACCCCGAGAGGATCAATGGTGCATTGGCTAGGTGAGAGACAGCCATGAGAGCTCACTTGAAATGCTTGAAACAATAAGTGGTCCGTGGGTCTTGGCAGTTGAGCGTGAGCTCCCACTACAGAGCCTTATAGTGTAGTGCACAAGAACAGATCGTACTTTGTGCATTGAGAGACCCAACCCATGCATGCAACACTTCATTCACACATCGGACCTCTCTATTAAATGTAAAGGGCAAGCACTGGTCACTCACTCCACCCTCTGTCTCACACTTGCTGATAGATACAGAGGGCAGACCATACTCACATCCCCATTCGGTTAGAATGAAGCTCGCATCACTCAAGAGGTTGTCGATGAAGATCGCTTTGTCTATTATTATCATCATGGTGTTGAAGATGAGGTGTACCCATGGAGGCAACCAACACGTTTGGTACTTCGATTGGGTTGGAAAAGAGATCGTCTGTTGAAAAGGGGCTAGACGGACTGATGAAGTTGTGAAGATAGCGCACCAAGGGAGGTGGCTTGAAATTGTATCTGAAGAAGTTTCATTGTTGAGTTAGCTATCCTGAACTGTGGGGTGTTACCACCTTTTCCACAGCCAGCTTCCTACCCAAGGGTGTTTACCACCTTTTCTTGGAACAAGACCTGCTATGACATGGAATTGCTTCCTTTTCTCCCATAGTAGTTTTTTTTTCTTTTATTTTCTTCTTTCCTACTCCCGAGGGTGTTTCCACCTTTTCTCAAAGAACAGGTCGGCATGACAGGGATTGAAGTCATTTTCTCCCATGATCGATTTATCTTTAAAAAAAAAACTTTTTTTAAACTTAAGAAAGAGAATGGTAGAAATACCATGTGTTAGAACCATCCTCACCACCACTACTAGATCATACAAGAAGAGAACAAGGTAGGGGTGGGAGGTATCTATGAGGGGCTAGCAGAACGAGGCTGTCTCATAAAGAAAAGCATAATGGCTGTCAGTAGCATAAGGAGAATGACAATGTGATGCCCAAAAGGGAAAGGGTGGGTCAACTATGATTGTCAAGATCCCCAGGGAGAGAAGTACTTCTTTAGGCAATAGCCATTGATCAAGAAGGGGATCATTAGAGGCATCAACTATCTGGACTTGGACTAAGCCATTCGAATTGATGATAAGTACCTTATAAGGACCCATCCATCATTGTTGAAGCTTTCCTAGAAACTTGCCAAATTGGAAATCATAAGCGAGAACTAAGTCACATTCCTTGAGCTCCTTCTACTTGATGAAGCTATCATGATAGACCTTTCTATAAGCTTGTGTGGTTTCCATGCACTGTAGGGCCATCCTTTGGAACTCATCAAGACACTCCAAGTGCAACAGACGGTGTTGCAAGGACTCGGAAGCATTCATTGATGACTGGAGCCCCAAGAGAAACACCAAGGAAAAGGGGATTCTACTGCAAGAAAATCTATCTTGTAACACAACAAGATTTTATTTCATTCTTTTGATGACCAAAACAAAGAAAACAGCAAATCTTCACGCAGCATCATAGTAGATATCTCCCACGGATTTGATAGAATCAACCATAATCTTCAACATCTTCATAGAATCCTTCAATAGAACAATAAACATAAAAGAATATACCATTGTTGAATTTAAATCAATCACATAGTATTTATCTTCAATGTCCATAATTTTCTCTCTCAATCGCTCATATACAGTTACACTGTTTTGATAGAATTGGCTATCTCTGGTTCTCTCTGCCTCTCTCTCTCAATAGTACATCATCTCCTCCCTACAATGCTCTCATAATAACTCTCAATAATCCTTCTTAGGTCATGGATGCACCTCCCAAGAGGTATGTCTGATGTGAAGAGGCACCAGAGCCACTACAGTGTCTCGTCATAACTCACTACTGTCACTATCACTCCAGTCTTCTCTTCAGTCTTCAGCAGCTGCTTCTTCCATTTTTTTTAGCTCTTTTGAACTTAGATTCATCATTTCCAAGAGTTAGAAAACTTTTCCAAAGTCACACATACATTCTACAAAACACTTACAGAAGATTTACAGAACAGTACAGTACATGACCAGAGCAAATACAAAACAGTTACAGAGCAGAGACAGAGGCTCTATAAAAGGTTTACTGAGGGTTATAGAAGGTCATCAGAGAATAGTAGATCCTCATAATTCATACTAAAACCATTCCAAACTATCAAAAACTATTTAATAAGCTTCTAAAAGATTTCAATCTTCATCAATCATCAATCCATGCTTCATACATAATAAAATTAGAACAAAACAGAAGCTATACAGAAGGTATACATAACCAATCAGAACCTCAACAGAACCTATCAAAACATCACAAAGCTTCATATTTCCACTAATAATCATTATGAACTTCCAAAAAATAATCAATATCATCCAAAACACTCTCAAACACTTCCATTAACAACCATACATCACTGTAAATCCATCAAAAATCAATCATTTAGTCCTAAAAAATAACAAAAATGAGTCAAAAATTCAGTCTTTTCCACTCTTAACATATCTCCACACTTAGAAAGGAAGTGTCCTCGTGACCTAATGAAAAGAAGAATATAAGTTCATTAAAGAGCTCAATTTTATCTCCTTCAGTATCTTCAATAATCTCGCCAAACCACGACCCCAACTTATTACCTGTATCTCTAGAAAAGAATACTTCTAAAGGAAAACTTCGTTATTCATTAATACATATGATTAATCAATTGGAAGTCATAACAAATTTGTAAAGGATATAAGTGGTTCTTCTTCAGCTTTCCACCATAGGCTTTCCATCCACCATCAATAGTTTGAAAAGAGCTCTCGAACAAATTATTCAACACCAGCACGAACTCATCACATACAATTATTACAACACACACAGTAAACACAACCATCTGAATGACACCTCCAAAAAGATATATACATTATTAAGAATCATCCAAAATACATTGCAAAGGCATCAATGAAGGTGATCCCTTTTGAAGGCTTGGTGTTTTTGAAAATGATCCATGGAGAAGAACTCATCCACAAATGTCTTTGGAGGATTTTGAAAGAACTGAAGGCAGCACATCCTTTCTAGCAAAACAAGATATCTACTAGGTAAACATAGGGCATGAAAATATAGGACATCCAAGTGTTGGGAATCAATGTTCATATTGACATTCATACAAAGATTTGGAATGGTCTTTTGATTGTTATGGGAATGTCTATGCATATATGCTAGATACCAAGCAAAATGAGCTGTCAATCTCACTGAAGGATCTAGAGATTGTGAATATTGGTGAGCAAAATGGAGGTAATTTTGGTATGCTTGACTAGCAGTTGTCCAATCCCCTGGAATTAATGGCCAATTAATCTGTGGTCCCGTGAGAGAATCAGTCGAGCTCCATCCTCTTCTTCTCGGAATCTGCTGATCAAATCCTTCATACTCACTAACCAACTGAGGGGGTTGAGAAATAGAAGTGGCAGGAGATGGAAGTGGAATAAGTAAAAGAGGATGAAGAGATGGGTAGGCAAAATCATAAAAGGAGGAATAAGCTAAAGAAGGAGTGGCTGAAAATTTAAGTGAATCAGTTAGGAAAGGTGTCAATTGATAAGCAGGAAAAGTAGAAGGTATATGGATAGATGGAGAAGGACATGGTGGAGAAGGGGAAAAGACTCGATATTCGATGAAAGAACAATAGGTAAATATAGGAATTTAAGGAAAACCTTGAGGTTGGAAAAGAAGAGGTAAAATAATTGCTCAGTTGGATTGATAAAGGGAAAGATAAGTATCATAGAGATGGGCCATTTGTTGATAGTACAATAGGCTAGGAATAGAGGGACCTAAAACAAATCATCTCTGATAGAAATCAAATAAGGATGAATCAAATGGATGGTTCTTGGAAAGATAAGCTAGGAGATCCACCCTCAGTTGGCTAGTTCTTTGCACATAGTAGAAGCTGTATTCTGACGTTGATTCAGGACCACAGAATCAATCATTGAATGCCATGAATTGTCAGGGCAAGTAGCCACTTTAGAATAATAAAACTTGAACATGTCTTCTATCCTCAACTCCAAATAGTTGACATATAAAATAGCTTGCAAAACCATATCCCCCACATACCAAGCCAGATCTACATCATCTGAAATCAACAAATCACCTCGTAGATACATGTAAGACAGCAACGTGATATATGTCGTCACAGAATCTTCAAAAACCATACGGACAACTTCTGTCAGTAAATCAGAAGACCAAGCCCCACTCTAACCATCCTCTGGAAGAGGAAGAGGGAGATCCATCGTTGAAAGCTTCATATAGAAGGCCAACTTCTGCAACTGATAGTGGACAAAGAAAGAATGGTCCGTAGGAATATACTCTTAAAAGTGCTCAAATGTAGACCATAACAAATCCATCCTGGACTGCAATCTTTCCACTTTATCTTGAAACAAGGGACACAATGTGGCCTGTCTCTGGAGAACTGCCAAGTCCTGCTGAGAGATAGAAGGAATAATAGGAACATTGGGGCTTGGAGGGATGGACAGTGACTGTGCCAGTTGGTCTTGTAACTACTTAATCTAGGAAGCTTGTGATTCCAATGTATTATGATCAGTCTGCAAAGCTGACAGTTTCACATCTAAAATAGTCCAAAATTCTTGATCTTCTTTGGACATTCTCTCTTTCTCCTCCGAGACTCTAGTGATCTCTGACTGAGCTTCTGCTAACTAAATATTCAAAGCAGATATTTCTTCTCTCTAGGTCTCAATCATGTGGGTCTACTGCTCCATCTGCTTAAACAGATCGGCAAGAGTGTCTTTAGCAGAGGCTATCTTTGAGGTTGCCTTATGCAACTGGTCTTTGGACTGCATCAATTCTTCATAGAAAGAAGCATATAACTGTTGAACACAAGATGCCACTGAAAGTTCAATCGAACTCTGGATGTCATTACAAAGGAATGGAATAGCATCTCGTGACACTAAACTGTTCAGTGAAGGAACTGATATTTCCAAAGAACCCTCTCTATGTGCCCCGAATAAATTGTTGCATGTAAGGTAAGCAGGGAGGTCACTGCCAGAGTACGAACTGTGACTGAAGGAAGGACTGAAGGAGTTTTATCTGCCACATGCTTCAAGCGCTTCCGTTGAATGACCAAATGGAGGAGGGGAATCAAGATCCTCTATGTCAATAGGTTCTGAATTTTCTGAAGGTGGAGGGGGAGGTACTGGATCAGATGGAGGAGGTGGTAGCACACTCTTCTTAAGGCCTGAGTATGTCAAGAAAGCATATAGTTATGAACCATAAGTGACATTTGTGACATTCCCTCTGGTCACTTTGACAAAATTTTGGTCCATCTTCGTAAGCAGGTAAGTACTCCAATCAATGGCCACCCCTTTTAACACCATCCTGAAAGCTGTGAAGAGTTCTTTGGACAAATAATGGGATGGTGTTTTGGCAGGCATAAACCTGTCTTGGAGAAATCGGCAGACTAACTTCCAAAGAGGATTAGTGATTATGGAAAAAGACACTCCAGAAGTGTTAATCACTTTCTTGACATCCAAAATCTCTTTGGTCTGCTTTTGTAACAGCTTGAAAATCTCATCATTGGAGAATAATTGTCTGGTTGTAACAAAGGGTTCTTCTTTGTAGGGAAGAGACAAAGCCTTTCCTAACCCTCAGGGTGTCAATACCATGGAAGCACCACAAACCAGGCCCGACTTTTTACTGTATGATGCAAGAAACTCATCACACAGGGATGAATCGTTTGGAATCAATGGGAGTGAAGTAGCCATGAAAGTTGCAAGTCTTGCTTTCGCTATAGGCTCAAAAACTAGTAGAGAAGAATAATCCCTACTGATAAACGGGACATACTGGATAGGAGGAGGAGCGTGAGGTGCCATTCAGATGGAAAACACGCACACCACAAACACAGACGATCACAAAGAATGCCTGCAAAACAACTAAAATAGCTATAAAAAAGAAATCAATAAAAAGAAGGACACACAGACGTAACTAACCAATTTACCACCCCAAACAACCCACATCCTAGAAAAAATTCGGCATGACCTCTACACATATGGGATCGAAAACTTCATGCGATGCAACAAGCAGTCACCCAAGACCCTGTATCATGCAAAAAAGAAAGAAAAACTTCAAACCACACCCATAATCGTATCACATAAGCAAACCATTATACCTTAAAAACCTAATCAGGACCTGACCATAACTTTGACCAACAATTTCAGCTAAGAGGACTTTCCGTGCCCATCCCAGGAAGCGTGTTTATTAAAAAAGGGAAAAAAGTGTAGTGAGGGAAAATGTTTTAATGAAGGGTTCATTTTAAGAAATTATTAACAATTGGTGAAATTTTATTAAGCTATAAGCCCTAATAAGAAAACAACGGTTCATTCTTAAAATTTTAATTACAAATTATTAGGGTGAAGTAGCGCTTAAACGAAACCTGGACTACATTCCCAGACTGGGGTCTCTAAATTCAAATTCATTAATTAAAAATTAATGGTAATGTGAAGTGTTTTTTTTACCAGCGCGTGTTTTTTTGTGACGGTTGGTTTATTTTTATTAAAAATTAAAGTGCCTTGAAGTGCACGTAGCGCGTGCAAAGTGAACGATTGGTTGATTTTTAAGTTATTAGAAACTATGTATTTAGCGCGAGTGCATGTGAAAAAGTGAGCGAATAAATTTCCTTTTAACAATTAACCGTGGTTAAGGGATGACCAAAATAAATAAAGCTCAAAAAATAAATACCTGGTAGAGGTGTGTATGCAAAAGATTGAAGGCGCACGGAGTAGTCCCAAATGCAAGGAATCCAATCAAAAAAGCAAAAACGACTGACTGGAAAAAATAAAACACCTTAGTGTGTTTGTTTCATTTTTATATTTTGATTTGTTTATTTTTTTGTTTTTTGTTTTTTTAATTTTATTTTAGGTGTGTTTGTATTGTGTATAGTATTTGGTTTTTTTGTTATTTTTATTCTTTTTTTCTATTTTTTAAATAATAATTAAAACGGAATACAAAACACATGAATATGTTGTAAAGTGTAGTGGTGGAATTTCAGCAATCCAACAAGTGTCAACAATGTGTTTGAATGTATCCATGATTTTTCAGCTGATTTTTGGAAGTTTAAATGAATTTTCATGAGGTGAGATATTAAAAGTTAGGATTTTGGCTTCAAATAATACTTTAACAAATTATAGAAGCATTTCAATTGAAAAATTATTGGAAAAAGGTATAAGAAGATTTGTGAAATTTTTTAAATTTTTTAAAGAAATATTTTTAATTTTTTACCAATTTTTAATGAATTGTGCTCATTTTACATGTATTTTAAAAGAAATTTTAAAGTTTTGAATTTTTTGCAATTTATTTTCTTGAATTTCCACTTTAGAAAATATTCCAAATTATTTCAACAATGTTGGAAATTTTTAAAGATTTTTTTTGCAAATTTTTTGGATTTTAAATGCATTTTAATGAAATTTTGAAGTTTTTTAATGTTTTATGTGTATTTTTATGTGTTTTTATGTGGTTGTCGGGTTTGGTGATTAAAAGACGGTACCCGAGCTGTGTGTGAATGGCTAATAATGACTGCATGTGAACGACTGACTGCAACACACCACCACATGGACAAGTAGAAGGCGCGTCCTCGCGAGTGAATGCTCGCTAACCACACGCTTACACACATGCACACTGAAAGATCCATACGGCGTGGGAACAAGGGAGGGAGAAGGGAGTGTGGCTGCGGCGGGTGGTGGGCTGGAAGAGGGGCTAGGAGGGGGAGAAGTGAGAAGGGGTGGGAAAGGGGGCTTGGGTAGGGGTAATTGGGGGTTAGTTAGGGTCATTGTGGGTTAGGGATTAGGCTAACTATGGTTGGGTAAAGGGGGGGTTAGACTAGCTGGGGTTGGGTAAAGGGGGGTTAGGCTAGCTGGGGTTGGGTAAAGGGGGTAGTTGGGGGGATAAAAGTAGTGGGGGGGTTTAAAATAGTGGGAGGGGGCTAATTTTGGAGGGGGGTAATTTTGGTGGGGGGTGGGTTAAAAGTAGTGGGGGGGGGGGCAAAACTGGGCAGCCGAGCGGGCAGGTGGGGAGGAGGGAGGAGGTTGGCAAGTGGTGGAGGGGAAGGAGGAGAAAGGCGGCAGGTGGTGGAGGGAAAGGAGGAGGAGGGCATCAGGTGGTGGAGAGGAAGGAGGAGGGCAGGGCGGAGGAAGAGGAGAGGAGAGGAGAAGGAGAGGCGACAGGCGGTGGAGGTGGCCCAACGAGGAGGGAGGCGACGGTGGTGCAGGTGGCCGAGGCGGAAGGAGATGGAGGGGCAGTAGGGAGTTGGAGGTCGACGAAGGAGGGAGGCAAGGGAGGTCACGTGGGAGGTCACCGAGGAGGACGCACGCGGGGGGAGGGGTCACTGAGAAGGACACGAGGGAGATCAACGAAGAACGACCAAGCGCGCGCGGAGAAGGTAAGACAGTTTTTGTTTGTTTTTTTTTTTCGTTGTGTTTTTGTTTTGTTTTGTTTTTTTAAATTTAAATTTACTTATTTTTAAAACAAAATTCATTTGTTGTTTGTCTATTTCTTTGGTTTTTTTTTTCATTTGTTTGTTGTTGTTGTTTTTTAAAAATATTTTTTAAATTATTATTTTTTATTTTTTTGTAATTTCATGTTTGTTTTGCTATTTTTGTGGGTTTTTTTTGTTTGTTTGTTTTTTTTAAATGGGGGTGTTTGTTTTTGTTTTTTTAAAAGTTTTTTTAATGTAGGTTTTTTTGTTATTGTTGTTTGTTTATGTGTGTGTGTGTGTGTATGTGTTTTTTTTTTTTTTTGTTAATGTTGTTTGTTGGTTTGTTGTGTGTTTTTTTTTGTTTGTTTTTTAAAGATAAATTGGTTATGGGTGTGAAAAAGAAACACACCCCCGTCCAGCGCGTATGCGTGGGGCGGGAGTAAAAAAATTTGCATCGGCGGGATCAGACGGGGCAGGGATGGTGACGTGCAAGCCACACACACCACGGGGGCATCCCAAGGTGTGTAAAACCAAAAACAGGCGCATTCACACGCGACACGAGAAACGTGACCACACGCCAAAAAGAAGAAAATTTAATAAAACTCACATCGTACGTTGGATCGAAAAACTGTAAAAATGAAAAATGTGCTAGGAGACGAGGGAAAAATGATGGAAAAATGTAACACCGGCTCTGGGGCAAAATCAGGGTGTTCACATGGAAAGAATGCAAGAAACAAGCTCGAAAATGCATACGTGTATTAATATCAAAAAATCCGTGCATCGGAACGAAGTGCGAAAAGAAGGAAAAAATGTGCAGAACAATGTGTCCAACAACCCTATCATGGCAAAACACAGTTCCGATCAAAATAGAACACGTTCACGTGGGAAAAACCCCAAAAACTGACTCGAAAATAGACTTGGAAATTAATATAAAAAGAATCGTGCACCGTAATAGAGGAAAATAAAAATAAAAAATATATAGAAGAAAGGGATTCACAAGGCTGATGCATCCAAACTCAGGTTGGGGGAGACTAGGAGGGGTTCATATGGGAAAAACACAAAAACGCACCCGAAAACACTTAGAAAAATTAATAACTGAAAATCCAATAGTCAAAAAAGGGGGGAGGAAAAAGAAAAAAGGTGGGGAAAGGTGGCAGGACATGACTATCAAGTTAAACTGGAATTCCGGTGCAAATAGGGTAGGTTCACATGGAAAAATGTGAAAAATAGGCATAAAAAGGGCCCGAAAACCCGCAAAAAGTAATAACGGACCAACCATGCATCAGAATGACATGAAATAAGAAGGAAAAATGTTAGGGAGAATGAATAAGGCAAGGTTGGCACATTAAATCAGGATTCCGAAGCAATAAAGATGCATTCACATGGGAAATCGTCCAATTTACGGGAATGACTTCAAAAATTAATAACTCAAGAACTGTCTGTTGGAACAGGGGTTATTTAAAATGAAAAATGGGTAGTTCGAAGGGACAAACACAGTTGTAAGGTTGGATGTGAGTCTCATTGAACGTAGGATGCGTTTGCATGGAAAAATCACAAAATAAAGGATAAAGAAAAACGGTCAAGGAACAACTCCGAGGACAAAGTGAAATAGAATGGAAGAGTGGGGAAGGGATCCCATCAAGGAAAAATGAAGTCATGGCATAAATGCATGATCATAGCAGGGTATATGCATGGGGGTATGCAACATAGACGCGTAGGGACGTGTCCCCACGCTTAAAACCTTAGCAAAAAGGGTAAACCGAACATCAAGGACCTAGTACCACACATTAGACCAACCATGAACGTCCCCACACTTAAGACATGACCTCACTGAGAAACATAAGGTGTAGGGTTAGAAAAACTTGGCCTATATTGCAGAGGAGTAATGTCGACTATCGAGGTTGCGTCTTGTATCATTGTCGGCTGCAGGAGGTAACAAGGTGTCTTTGCAGCTCACGTCTTGCTGACAAGCATCACATCTCTTGCAGTAATCATATGCATCCTTGTGGAGGGTTGGCCACACCAGTGTCCTGGTAATAGAGCCTTCCTGGCTGTCCCTTCTCCTGTGAAGTGTCCACCACATGGTTCATCATGGCATGCTTTCAATACTATGCAAAATTCATTCCCTGCAACACATCTTCGCAATACTTCATCTTTGCCTCTTTTGTATAGTGCACCGCCTAGCAAGGTGTAGGGGGCTGATTCTAACAGAAGCTTCTTCTTCTCACGCCTTGATATGCCATGAGAATATTGTTGAGTTGCTAGGAGGTTGGCTATGTCTGCATACCAGGGAGTGACTGTTTCAACTAGAAACAAGGAAGCATCAGGAAGGTCTGGATCATCCTGTTCCTCTTCTGCAGTTTGAGGGATCCTTGATAAATGATCGGCTAGGATATGGGAACGGACATGCTTAGCAACTACTTCAAAATCGAACTCCTGGAATAGTAGTAACCATCTCATCAGTCGTCCTTTAACATATGCTTTGTTCATCACGAAGGACATGGCTTCATGATCCATGTAGAACTTGAAATGCGTTGACAGTAGATAGTGTCGAAACTTCTCCAGTGCAAATACCATTGCCAAGCACTCAAGCTCTGTCTCACTGTGTAGTTCCGTTCCCTATCAGCGACCTTTCGGCTTGCATAATAAATGGGTTGATCTAATTTAGAGGGGCCCTTTTGACATAAGACATCACTTAGCCCTTCAACCGATGCATCTGTGTGTACATTGAACTCCTTCGTCCAGTCAGGAGGTTGTAAGATAGGTGCTTGGATAAGGCACTGTTTTAGGGTATTAAATGCTTCTTCAAAGTCATCAGTCCAAAGGAAATCCACATATTTTCTTACGAGCTTGTGTAGAGGGGTTGCCTTGGTTGCAAAATGTGCAATAAATCTTCTGTAGTAGCCCACATGGCCAAGAAATCCTCTTAATTGCTTGAGGTTTGTTGGTGCTATTAAGGCAGCAATCTTCTCAATCTTCGCCGGATCTATTGCAATCCCTTATGCCAAGACAATATGGCCCAAAAGAACTCTTGATGAGACACCAAAGACACATTTGTCGGGGTTGAGAGAAATCCCATACTCTTGGCATCTATCAAAACATTTCTCTAGGTGTCCCCAATGCTCACGGATCAAACTATAGACACAGAAGTCATCAAGATACACCTCAATGAAATCATAAAGATGATTCTGGAAGGTAGCCATCATTATTTGTTGGAAGGTGGCAAGAGTATTACAGAGCCTAAATGGCATCACTCTATAGGCATAGATCCCCCATTCTGTGGTGAAGGTTGTTTTGGATTGGTCCTCTTCTGCAATTTGGACTTGGTTATATCTGTTGAATCCATCCAAGAGGGAATACAGCTCATGGCCTGCCATTGTGTCCAATAGTTGGTCTATAAAAGGGATAGGGAAATGATCCTTCTTCGTCTTCGAGTTCAGCTTTTGAAAGTCCACACATATTTGAAGTTTCCTGTTCTTCTTGGGTACTACCACAATGGGAGAAACCCATTCACTAGTAGCCACGGGATAAATGAACTCGGCTTCAAGAAGTTTCAATAATTCAGCCTTCACCAGAGCAAAATAATTAGGATTCATATGCCTTCATCTTTGCCTTACAGGTTTGGCATTAGGCTCTAGGTCAATGTGATGTTGGCATATTGTGGGATCAATCCCCTTTAGATCTTTATATGACCAAGCAAACACGTCTAAGTTCTCCTTTAGTAAGTCTCACAAGACCATTAGTTCTTCTTCTGGAAGATTGAGACCCACTTTTAGGTGACGTTCAGTACAGTCAATATCTAGGAACGTCACTTGTTTTTCACCTTTCACTTCACGGATAAACGTCCCACGGATTACTTATGGATAGAGGTCTGACTCTTTCAAGAGAGTAGTGTCCTCGTCTGATGTTCCACTAGAACCAGTGTCCTCCTAAACAGATGACTCATTTGTCTATTGAGGTTGTTGGAAGGATATCAGAGCTTTGTTTGCTTTTGTGTGAGTGGCAATTTCTTATGGACTTAAGGATTCATCTTCAGAGGATGCGTCCAGGAATGTCACATAGCACGGACCTTCTAGAGGCCGTGGTTCTGAGGGCTTTGGCTTCTATTGATGACAAGGGGCATCATCATCATCTTTTCTCTGGACTGAACAGTCAGGGCGACAGGAGCCACTAGTGATCTTAATTTTTATACTTTTAATCCATTGCTTATACAGATTCTGCATACTTTGTAGTCCATTGGCCAATCCAAATGGAACCATGGTCATTCCATCCAGCACCCTGAAATCTTCGGCCTCTGATGTCTTTGTAGGGACATTAGCAAGATCATCCGCTATCAGAGGAAATTCTTCATCTGCACTTTCATAGCCTGCTTCTTTTTTTTCCTCATCATTTTTATCCTCTTCCTCTGGAGGCTCTGTCTCTGCTTCTGTAGAAGAAGAATAGATCTTCTGCCTCTGCATCTGCTTCTGTTTCTGTCTCTGTTTCCGCTCTGTCTTTGTTCTGTTGTCTCTGTTCTATCTTTGTATTTGTTACTATCTCTGTTACTGCTTCTATGATTGTCTCTGTATCTGTTCTATCTCTATTCTGTCTCTGCTCTGTATCTGTTCTGTCTCTGCGACTGTCATGTAGCAGGGAGAATAGTACATCCATGCTTCTATTTCACTGTCAAAGGTGATTTCAGAAGTCAATTCTAGTTGAGGCAGTAGGTATTCTCCCATGGACAAGGACTTTGCTTCCCTTGGTAGTTGGCTTACAGTACCCACTATTAGGGACTGTGCCTCTGCTTTCTTGGGAAAGATCTCTTTAACAGCCTCTTCATCTCTTGATGTACCATCTATTACCTCGTTGGAAGAGTCAGTTATGACTTCAATGGATGTGGATCCATTGCCTTTTTGCGATCCATACAACTTCAACACCACTTTGTTGGGTCCTTTGCCTAGGGTTAGGGTTCCTTTGAACCAGTCCATCTTGACTCTTGCTTCAAAAAGCCAAGGTCTTCCCAACAGCAGAGGGTATGAGGTTACATAAGAATTTGGTTTGACCACCAGATATGTCAGCCAATAGTCTCTTCCTGCAAAGGGTTGTTTTTGTCAAGAATCGCGTGGTGGGGGGACTTTGAGATGCTGCGCCAACAAACACACACTGTATACACAAGAGAAAGCTCACTCAAGAACACAAGAAGAGATATGGAGGCCAAAACGTTTTTTTGCTGGTTTCTTCTTCTTCTTCCACACAATATACAATATACACAAAGTATAGATAAGATACAACATAAAGGAAAGTTGCCTACTTAGGCCAGCAACTCTATCTCTGCAACTCCAAGTAAGCTTCGAAACTTTCGAAGCTTCTCTGCACCCAATGCCTTTGTGAAAATGTCAGTTATCTAATCCTGTGTGCTGACATATACCAAGTCAATCTCTCCTGTAAGTACATTCTCTCTCACAAAGTGGTAGTGCACCTCAATGTGTTTTGTCCTAGCATGCAACATTGGATTCCTAGCTAGCTGTATGCTCCTCATGTTGTCATAATGAATGATAACTGGACCATCTTCTTGCATGTCCAAATCACCTAATAACTTTTGTAGCCATACCACCTCACATGCTGCCATAGCAGCACCTCTATACTTAGCCTCTGTACTCGATAAAGCAACTGTAGGTTGCTTTTTGATTTTTGTTGCTTCTGTCTGACATGCTACCAGCCCAATCTGCATCTGTGTATCCAAAGACCTGTACGTCCTTACCTGCCTCATAAAAAAGTCCATAATGTAAAGTGGACTTCACATACCTCAATATATGTCTAACTGCATCCAAATGAGGCTTTCTAGGCATCTGCGTAAACTGACTGACAAGGCCAAGAGCATAGCTCAAGTGTGGCCTTGTGATAGTTATGTAAATCAAACTCCCTACTATCCTTCTGAACATAGTAGGGTCTTCTATCTCATCTCCAACATCAGCACTTAACTTCACATTTTGCTCCAATGGTACTGAAAGTGGCTTACATGCTGTCATACCATACTTGGATAACACATCCAAGCCATACTGCCTTTGGGACAGCCATATACCATCATCACATCTGATCACCTCAATACCAAGAAAGTATCTCAGCTCACCCAAATCTTTCATCTCAAACTTCGTCTTCAAGAAGTCCTTAACTTCAGCCATCCCAGTGTCATTGTCACCTGTAATAATCAAGTCATCCACATAGATGACTATGATGACCAAACTTGCATCTCCCTTTCTCACATAAAGTGAGTGATCAGCATCAGAAATACAAAATCCAATATTGACAAGGTACTCTCCAATCTTGTAAGACCATAGAGCGCCTTCTTTAACCTGCACACATATGTGGGATGCTCTAAATCCTCATAAGATGTTGGCTACTCCATATACACTTCTTCTTGCAATTCACCATGCAAGAAGACATTCTTAACATCCATTTGCTGCAAACTCCAACCTTTGGCTACTGCCAAGGCAATCACACACCTAACAGTTGCCATCCTAGCAACTGGACTGAATGTCTTGTCATAATCTATGCCATATGTTTGAGCATAGCCTTTTGCAACCAGCCTAGCTTTATACCTGCTAATTGAACCATCTGCATTATGCTTGACTTTGTAAATCCACTTACAGCCAATAGCTTTCTTACCCTTAGGTAAGGGTACCAAATCCCAAGTCTTATTGGCTTCTAATGCAGCCATCTCCTTATCCATTGCTGCATCCCAATGAGCATGACCAACAGCATTCTCAAAATAGGTGGGCTCAACATCCTCAACTAGTTTCACCATATAAGCATAATGGTGAGCTGCATAACCTTCAAAACCAAATCTTTTAACAGGGTATTTGACCTGCTAGATCTACGTACCACCGGATCACTCAATGGAGCCTTTACATTACTATGAGCTCTCTGTATACCTGGTGTCCTGACTGAAGGAATGCCAAGCTCATCATCCAAACTCTCCGAACCACTAGAATCTCCATCAAATCCCAAATGACTGGTAGATGCATCATTACCATCCAACACTTTCTTCTTTCCTTTGTCCTTCCCTGCAACACTTATAGATCCACCTAAAGGTGTGGGGCTATTCCTTAGTCTCCCGGACCAAGGGCTCACTGTAGGTGTAGTACCAGATGATGTTTCTAGTCCACTAAGACTCCGTGATTCTTGTTTATCTTTCTGCACATAGCTGTCCTGATCATTATCATCATCCAAAACATCACGGGCATGTGTATACCAACTTTCCATCTCACCAAAGATAACATCCCTGCTCACTCTAAACTCACCTGTGACAGGGTTATAACAACGATACCCTTTCTTCTCTAAAGAGTATCCAATAAAAATACATTTTTTAGCCATTGGATCAAGCTTCTTCCGTAGCTCATCTGGCACATGAACGTATGCAACACAGCCAAATACTTTCAAGTGCGATACATCAGGCTTCTTGCCAGTAAAGCATTCTTTAGGAGTCATCCCATGAACTGTAGCTGTGGGAGTTCTGTTCATAATGTAAACAACAGTATGGACAGCCTCAGACCAAAAATGTTTGGCCATATTCTTTTCAGCCATTAATGCCTGTGCAACTTCTGCAATATGCATGTTTTTTATATCTGCAACACCATTTTGCTGTGGGATATACCTGTAAATAAATTGCCTCTTTATCCCATGAGTCCTCAATAAGCCACTGAACTCATTAGAGAGATGCTCTCCCCCTCCATCTGATCTCAAGCACTTTACTTTTAAGCATGTTTCCGTTTCAACAGCTTTCTTAAAAGATTTGAAGTGCTCAAACTCATCACTTTTTTCCTTCATGAAGTATACCCATAACTTCCTTGAACAGTCATCAATAAATGTGACAAAGTATTTGCTGCCACCAAGAGATAATTCTATGTAGGCCCCCAAACATCTGTATGCACTACATCAAGTATTTTTCTACTCACTTCTCTCTCATGCGTGAATCTTGCCTGCTTACCAAACTGGCATGCTTCACACAGACTTTATGCAATTCTGCAACTCTAAATGAAGGCAACCCTGCAACCAATCCTCTAGACTGCATTAATTTCAGCCTTTGCACATTTGCGTGTCCAATACGTTTATGCCATATTTCAATATTTGCAACTACTCCTTTTCCTTTAGCATACATAGCAGCATCCATTGCAAGAATTCCAGCATCTAAAGTGAACATTCGGCCAACTCTACTTCCTTTTGTGACCAACCTGCACTTATCATTAAAGTCTTCTACAAAACAACCTTTTGCATTGAATCGGACCTGCAACCCTTGCTCTGGCCAACAGATACTAGATTCTTTGTAATTAATGGCACATGTAATACATGAAGGTGATTAGGTCGGCATGACCAATCTACCATATGAGCCTCCACTAGTCGATCAGGGCATGACTGATGAAGAGCTCCTCGGACCCCCGCTAGGGGGGCCGCTGGCCCCCTGGGACCCCCTATCCGAGGGCCGCTTTCACGGCCTTCGGACCCCAAAAAAGGGGCCCCTTTTAAGTCCCTTACCCCGCAACTCGATGCAATGTGCCTCGAGTTGCTATCAGCTTAACTACTTAGTCCAACCCAAAGATTAGACCCACAATGGTTGCCTTTTTGTCATTTGGTCACATAGACCTCATCTGATATACAAGTCAGGACTCAACCAATGTCGGGGCTCATATTTGGCTTCTCCTCATAATGGGGGCATTGAGCATACCTAACACCCCCCCTCAATGTCCACCCATAGGTGAACTATCTCCTCGGCCAAATGTCAAGTCTCTGAAGATGAACTTGAAGCAAATCCTTTGTAAGTGCTTTAGTGAAGATATCCGCTCCATTCTCCTCTGTTGGAGAGTAGACCAGTTCCACTATCCCATCCTCCATCAAATCACCTACATAGTGATACTCAATCTCCATATGTTTGGTGCATGCATGAAACACTGGATTTTTGGCAATGGCGATGCAACTCTGATTGTCACATCTCAGCACAGTTGGTTCTTCATCCTGCACTCCCATATGCCATAGGATCCTTCTCAACCATACTGCTTCACATGCAGCAAAACAAGCTATCTTGTACTCTGCTTTGGTAGAAGACAATGCCACTATTGGTTGCTTCTTACTAATCCAAGAGAAAATTCCTGAACCCAAAGAGAAACAATAACCAGAAATTGACTTCTTGGAATCACTGTCTCCTGCCCAATTTGAGTCACAATTCCCCACAAGAGAAGTTCTGGAACTGTATGTGATACCATAGTCAAGAGTTTCCTTCAAATATCTGAGCACCCGCATCCCATCCTTCCAATGACTCTCATGAGGTTTGTTTGAGAACCTGCTCAAAACACCGACAACAAAACTGATATATGCTCTAGTATTACACAAGTAGATTAGACTACCGACCATCCTCCTGTACCTCCCAATGTCTGCCAGTGCTGATGTATCCTCAACGGATAACTTTGCATTTACCTCCATAGGTGTAGCTATCTCCCTGCAGTCGGTCATGCCATATGCCTTCAAGATCTCACATGCATACTTCTTCTGAGAGATAAAGATCTTTCTTGGCTCTTGCCTGATTTCAATTCCCAAACAATAGTGTAGCAAGCCCAAGTCTGTCATTTCAAACTTAGAACTCAAAGCCTTTTGAGTTTGTTCGATCATATCTTCATAGTCACCTGTAATAAGAAGGTCGTCCATATATAGGACAATCACTACAGACTTTTCACCATCCCTGTAAACATATAAGTTAGCATCTAAGGCACATCTTTTGAAGGTTAAGCTTAAAAAGAACTTATCTATCCGTTGGTACCATGCTCTAGGGGCTTGTTTCAGCCCATACAATACCTTCTTCAGCTTACACACTTTGTTCTCAGAATGGGGGGCCTCAAACCATGGTGGCTGAGCCACGTACACCTCCTCCTTGAGGTCACCACATAAGAATGTTGACTTAATATCCATTTGGTAAACTGGCCACTGCTTGTGGGTGGCCACTACAAGTACTATGCGAATAGTGGTCATTCTGGCAGTTGGGATAAATGACTCTTGAAAATCAAACCCTTCAACATGTGAAAATCCTTGTGCAACCAATCTAGCTTTGTACTTTTCTAAGGTACCATCATCCTTGTACTTTACCTTCCAGATCCACTTGGTGCCAATAACCTTCCGCTTTGCTGGCTGATCCACTAGCTCTCAAGTGTCATTCTTCATTATGCTGTCATACTCGGCTTGCATAGCTGACTTCCATGCTGGATTTGCAAGTGCTTCTTCTAAGTCAGTTGGCTCCTTTACTTCTCTCATAATCTCAGCCATCAAGGCCATATTGACTATGTGAGCAGAAGCCCTCCTTTGCTCCTCTATTCTTTGAGACCTCCTTGATCCGTCTGCCTTCTCCTCAACAGATGTGGGCATAGGATTATTGTGGTCATAGAGCTGCTTCACCCAATGCGGCAATGGCTTTTCCAGTGGGGTGATGTTAGGTTGGTGAACTTTTTC
The DNA here is from genome assembly GCF_053477565.2 of Lygodium microphyllum. NCBI lineage: Eukaryota > Viridiplantae > Streptophyta > Polypodiopsida > Schizaeales > Lygodiaceae > Lygodium > Lygodium microphyllum. The sequence continues at coordinate 48,525,283 of NC_141140.1, read as the reverse complement.
CTCATCATTTGAAGATGATGCTTCCTCCTCCTTAAGGATAGGGACAGCTCTCGGGACAGGTTCATAGTGGGCTACTTCTTCACTTGATGATAAAGTGGAAGAACTTGCCTTCTCCTCCTCCACTGTATGTAGCTGCTCCTTGAACACCACATCACGGCTTGCGATGATCTTCTTTGCCTCTTGGTCATATAATTTGTAAGCCTTTTGCTCATCACTATAACCCAAGAAGATACATTTTCTGCTTTTTGGTTGCAACTTGTTTCTCTTCTCATCTGGAATATGTGCATAACATTCATATCCAAAAATTCTAAAGTGTGAGAAAGATGGTTTCTTACCACTGTAAGCCTCATGAGGTGTTTTTTCCTTGAGAGCCTTTGTGTAGCTCCGATTTAAAATGTAGATTGCAATATTAACAACTACAGCCCAAAAATGGTTAGCATGCATCTTGCCATCTCGAAAATGGTGTGATTCTTGTGTTCCACAACACCGTTCTGCTGAGGTGTGTGAGGCGTCGTCAATTGACGCTTGATCCCTTTGCTCTTGCAAAAGTCTTCAAACTCCTTTGAGTTGAACTCACCACCACCATCTGTTCTAAATTTCTTCACACTTTTCCCTGTTTCATTCTCAACAAGTGTTAGCCATTCTTTAAACTTACCAAAAGCTTGAGCCTTATCACGAAGAAAGTACATCCACATTATCCTACTGTAGTCGTTGACAATCAACATAAAATAAGAAGATCCCCCCAAGGCCCGTGTAGGTATCTTTTCACACAAGTCAGCATGCATCAACTCTAAGCATGTGCTCTATTCTTGCTTTCTTGTGGAAATGCCTTTCTCTGTTGCTTGCCCATCATACAAGCTTCACAAGGTTCCTTCAATTCATTCATTGCAGGTAGGTGAGCAACCATACCTTGCTTGTGCATCCTCCTTCAACAACGCAAATCCAATGTGTCCAAACCTTTCATGCCAAAGCTTACGTGTGCCCACTCCAATGGTGGCTGTAAGAGCACTTAGCTCATATAGGTTGTTCCTTCTTTCTCCTTTGCCAATAACTTTGCCATCACTGTCAAGAATTTTTGCACCTGTCTTCTTGAACCTCACTTCATGACCAAGATCAGTTATGGCAGCAAAACTGATAATAGATTTCTCCTAATTTTGGGAACATACAACACATTTGAAAGTTGTTTGACATCACCATTTGCAGCAACAAATGAAATAGTACATGTGCCTACAGCATGGCATTTTGCATCATTTCCAACCGTCACAGTGATGGATTCTTATAGAGGCTGCATAGAATTGTATAAACCTTTCTTGTTGGCGGGAGGCCCCACTATCCAACACCCATGAGTCAGTGGTAGATTCTTCTTGTGCCGAGGAGCACACCTCCTCAATGGTCACCATGAATAACTCCAACTCTGCTTCAGCCATATTGGCTATCTCTTTCCCTTTACTTTTAAGGGTACCATTCTTTTCATCTGCCTTCTTGACACGACAATCTGCGATTGCATGTCCTTTCTTCTTGCAATAGAAGCACTCTCCTTGAAACTTCTTCTTACCGCCCTTCTTTTTTTTGTCACCATGATTTTTGGTGGAGAAACCACCTTTTCCTTTTGCATTGGTAGAGAATGCAGTATCTCCATTGTTGCTTCCTTCTCGAGCTTTCAGCCTCAACTCCTCCTCCAGCAATAATGCACAAAACTCCTCAAAACTCAAAGCTTGAGGTCTCACCTGAGTATTAAGTGCAGTTACTAGTCCATCAAACTTTTGTGGACAAATCTAAAGACACCTCCTCGCTAGCTCCTCGGTAGTCTTTTGTATCCCAGCACCAGCCATCTGGTCATGCAGATTCTTAATCCGAGTGATGAATGCTTCAAATGTCTCTCCTTCAGTAAACTTCTCCATTGCTAGTTGATTCTCCAAGTTTTGAATCTTTGTTTGGTTTCGCGATTCATACTGACTCCTTAGTACATTCCAAGCCTCTGATGCTTTGGTTGTATGCTGAATCAAAGTCAGAACACTGTCAGAACAGCTTGTAACTAAGGCACACAATGCATCTGCATTCTTTTGTTTCCAAGCTCGTAGAAGATCTACATTCGGAGGAATCATCACACTAGGATTTGATGGGTCGATGGTAGGATGTGGTTCTACATCAATCCCAAGCACAGTCTCCAAAAGCTCATAAGAATCAAGGATACTTGTAATTTTGAACTTCCACAAGGTATAGTTTGTACCATCTAACTTGCCTTCGCTGAAGGTTGGTGGACGAATCCTCAGTGTTTGAATAACTAGTACAACAGCACCACCTCCTGCATTGCTTTCTGATACGCCATAACCTCTTTCGAAAGACGACATTGTTCCTCTTTGCTGTTGAAGCCTTTGCCTCTTGTGCACTCTTCAATCCCTAGAGCCCCCTGGGCTCTAATACCATGTAAAAATTATACGGTGCAGTGAACAAAATCTGAGAAAGAGATATAGATAGAGAGTACACAACAGATGAGAGGAGAATTAGAAAATTTCTTTAGCTCCAAACAACTCATACAGAGATGGTTCTGTCCATCCATGCGCTTCCACAGTGAAGCTTAGATGGTAATCTAGAAAGAAGATAGATGAAGAGCTTAAAGCTAGCTGGAATAACTCTGACTGGGTGAAGGATAGATGATCGATGGCTGTAAAGGGGTTTATCTTTTATAGCCCGTGAAGGCAATTAGATCGACATGACTGACCTACCATATGAGCCTCCACTAGTCGGCTAGGGAATATTTCCTTTACCGTCGGGCCGGGGGCGCTACTCTCGGACCCCCGCCCAAGGGGGGCGCTAGCCCCCCTGGGACCCCCCAATCAGGGGCCGCTTCTGCGGCCCTCGAACCCCAAAATAGGGGCCCCTTTTAACTCCCTTACCCCGCAACTCGATGCAATGTGCCTTGAGTTGCTACCAGCTTAACTACTTAGTCCAACCCAAAGATTAGACCCACAATGGTCACCTTTTTGCCATCTGACCACATAGACCTAATCTGATATACAAGTCAGGACTCAACCAATGTCCAGGCTCACATTTGGCTTCTCCTCATAATGGGGGCCTTACAACTTTGAGCACCATGGATCATTGGTGGCACCTTATGAGGGTGGGGCATTGAGCATATCTAACAGTGCCATCATCATAATGATGCCAAATTTTGATGGTTTCAATAGTATATGTTGTGAAAAACACTTTGTCTACCAACTTCTAGTGGGTTGATAATTGAACAAATAGGAGATTGTCAGTGCACCATGCATCCCACGTGTCCTGCTGTTGAGCATCCATGAACAAGTTCCAACTCTTTTCTTTCTTGTTTTCGTGAACCTCCACTGACCACGACTCCTGAAGCTTCTTCACAATCTCCCACTTGATGATGTTTAAAAACTTCTCAATGAATGCCAAATCTTCCATGGATGGTTATTCTCTCTATTTTACTCTTCAGTTTTGTGGTAGGATCAGCAACTTCTTCACTTTAATTAGCTTGAATAGAGCTTCCATTCATCCTTTTCTAAGACAAAAACACTTACCAAAACATCCATACATCCAACATAACACTCAACAAAAACAAATAACACAGACCACAAAACAACAGGACAACATAAGAACATAATTACAGAAGCTAGAAGATCAACAAAGACCATAAAAATCACAAAAACCAAACCAAAACCAATTCAATCTTTCATAAACCTTTTAACACAAACTCAACCATCTCTCAAAACATCCATTCCTCAACTACCAAAATAGAAACAAAACAAAAGAAAATCAAACCTTACAGAGCCAAACATAGAGAATCACAGAACCCTTTAAAACAACATATCCTCATCAAAAACCAACATAAACCCTTCAAACATACTCAAACCATTCCAAAAACTTCAAAAAATCTTCAAATTCAAACAATCAATCACAAGAAACAACCATTCAACAACAAAAACAACAAAAAATCATCCCAAAAAACAAATCATTTCCACACCCAACATCTACTAGTGATAAGAAGAAGAAGCAAAAGAAGAGGCTCAAAACAATGATTTTGCGGGGTCTGATAAGTTCTCCATTGAAATAGTAGGGTATAGAACATACAAAGAATTTGTTGAACGTACGATAGAAGATAATAGTATCTATAGTCTTGCAAAATATTGGGGTCTTAGTAGGTTTTTTAGACCCAAAAGAACAGGTTCCAATCTTTGAAGATCTAGAGGAGGTACTAATATCATTTCATATGGCTGTGAGAGCACCTATGCGGCTTACTGACTTCAATCAAAACTCTATTTGTTGGGATGATGATCTAGATATGCATGTCCAATAGTTTGAAGTTACATGTATAGTGAATGAGATCATTGATGATGATCAAAAGTTGCATATATTTCTAGCCACTTTGAAGGATGAAGCAGCTTTGTGGTATGGAAATCTTCCTGACGTCACTTGTGCTACTTATGCAGTGTTAAGAGGTGCATTCCTAACTAAGTTTAGATGGCAAGGGTTTCAAGACCATTTGAGGTTAGAATTTGTTTATCTAACACAAACCCTGAGAGAAAATGTGGAGCATTATATTGAAAAGATGGAAACATTGAAAGATGGGGCAAAAACGCTCCTTCAGAGGATATGCAGAAATGGAAGTTTATTGAAGGATTGCAGAAGATTGCCAGGGAGCACCGTAAGCCTTAAACGACCAGTTAATGTAGCAGATGCAAAGACAGAGGCACGTTAGTGGAAAGAGGTACAATCATGACAACTGAGGAGGAAAGGATTATATAACAATCCTGGATTATTTTCCTCAAGTATGTCGCCCTCTATGGCAACTAGTGCACCATATGTAGGAGCTCTAGTAGCTCCTCATGCTGCTTATATGACAAGTGTGGAGGTTACAATATCATCAATACCATATTCAGACTAAATCCATACATGGTAACCCCAATATATCCACCCCCAACAACAGTTATTGTACCTACAGGATGGAGTTTAGATGAGTTTAAGGTGGCTGAGTTAATAGCTAAATCCTTAGCAGATATGAAGAAAGAGATTTTAGCGGAAGTAAATTCCAGTGTGAAGGGAGTTTATGTTATTAGTCAACCCTCTAGTGTGACAAGTTCAACTCAAGTATCTAGTCAAGGAAATTCCACACCCCCAAGGTCTAATACATGGTGTGGGAAATGCCATGCTTTTGGACACTTAGCAACAGAATGTCCTACGCCAAGTAGAGTGGTGCGTGATCAACCAAGAAATTTGTTTTGCGGATATTGTTTGAGAAATAATCATGTGGAGGATCAATGTTGGGTTAAATAGACCCATTTACAGCAACAAGCAGCCCAAATGAAAACAAATTATAATTATATGGATAGTCAATATATGACTTATCCAATAGGTCCTCCTAATAGGCCATTTATGCTGAGAGGTATGCCTACTCAGGGAGTACCCCCAGTGCCAAGGAATCAGGGATAAGGAGGGTATTCTAGAAATGAGAGGCGACTGTCACCCTATAGAAATCCTAATTTTAGAAGGAACAATAACAATGCAGGAACAAACGTGGTTTTTTGGAGATGTGAACAACTTGGACATGTAGCTAGGTTCTGCCCAAATGAGCGGAAACGAAAGGACCATGTTCCCTTATGCACCAAGTGCAATCGTGAGGGTCATTACAAAAAGGATTGCTCAGGAGAAGGTACTGCTTTGAAGAATCAAGATAAGAGTAAAGGCATTATTAATTCGGCTACAAATTTGGTAGAAATTTTGGAAGAATTAGAGGATAAACCAATTAAGAAAAAACATGTTACCTTTAACTCAGATGTTATGATTGGAGTAGTCACTCATTCAAAATCAAACCTAGCGATTATCTTAGATCAAGAAAATGATTCAGGTTTGACGGAGCCTAATAACGCTATGAAGGAAACTTTAAAGCAAGAAACATCTTTATAAAGACATGCAAAAGACCATGATGTAGAGAAAGATGCAATAGATTGATCATCTAGTTTTACCCATTCCTTTAAATTCCCCAAAGATTAAGGAGGGAGTGGCTTTGTTTCCTCAAAGATTGAGAGCTCGAAAGGTAGCTAAAGAAGACGATAAGAAATCAAGGAAATCCTTTGATGTGTGGGATGAGTTGGAGAGTTTACATTTGTCGATTAATCTAAGACAATTACTAGAAATTGCCCCTACTTGTAGAAGGGAGATCTATCGTAGACTAGTACGGAGAAGGGCAAAAAGGGGTAATTTTGTGACTGTTTCATCTAACGCGAAAAAAGTTAAAGCGGATAAAAGTGTTCAACTCGTAAGGATTGTGGCTTTGTTTTTGGATCCAGGGGCTCCAATCATAAACATGGAAGTGATGATGCATATGATATTCGGAGCTCAATTGGATGGTGGGGAAGTAGTGAATCTGATAATAGAGGAAATAATGCTTAAGTTAGGGTTAACTGATAAGAAGGAGATTTCCAGTATTGTTTTATGTTTAGTTGATCAACGAAGGGTCACACCTTTAGGTCTTTTACGTCAAATTCCAATTGTTATTACTAGTTTGGATTTTAGTATTAATTCCTTGGTTGTGCAACCTATTCAAGGAGCTACTTCTTATTCGATTCTTTTGGGTAGACCTTGGCTATTGCAGTCTCGATGTGACCAGAGCTGGTATAGAGGTATTATAACAATAGGACCTAAGCACGATCGAGTGCAAATTGTGAGTTGTAGCTAGGGAATTTTTGCATGAACCAATGGAGGAAAGCACAGATATGAATAGATCTGATGCCTCCATGACTGAGGAATTGAATGAGAGCTTGGAGACTGAGCAAAATTATGTGTGGTTATATAGAGATTTACGTCATTAAGCAGCATTAGATGGAGACAAGACTACAATTAATATGGTGCATCAAAAGAATGTTGTGAAACCTTTAGGAATGGGGGAATATTATGTGCACTATTCTTTGGAAGATGACACTCATAGTGATATTGCCAATTGGTTGACTACTTTTGATAGTGCTTTATTTAATTTATTGGTAGTTTATGTGGAGGAGGAAAATATGGAAGATGAATGGGAAAGTTCTCTTCTTGATGTTGGAAGCTTAGTGAGGGTGCATACAAATGCAATTGTTGATGAAATACAATATCAATATTATTCTCAAGATTTTTTTGTTGGGTATGATTCCCAATTTGTGATACAAGCAGAAGAATCTGAAGATGAAATAGAGGAGATATGCGATGAGCCAATTATTGAAGAGCTAATACCAGTAATGGAAACCAATGGCATGTTGATAAGGGTCTACCTGAGACCTTGGCTCCTATCCTGAGAAATGAGATTCCATTTGGGTTTGGTCAATTACCTTTGTCCATACAACAACTTTACTTCTATCACTGGTGGAGACAGAAAGTTCGTGAATCCTGTAGTAGCATTTGTAGACCTTTTCAGTTTTCCTCTTGCAAGGAAGATAATGATGATCCTTCGAATTGCATAATTGTTTCATGCTATGCTACAATGATTGATTGGGAGGAAAAATGGGAAGATGAATTGAACCCCCACTAGCAAGTAGTTGAGGTGTCTCAGGAAATGGCATCTTATTCAGTGGATATGCTGAATTATAAAATTTTATATTACGAGAATGAAATTGCACATGATATGCCCTTGTTCAACCATTGTTGAATAAAATTACTCAACTACAGATAGATAAAGCTGTTGTAGAATGCAAGGCATTAAAAAACAAGAAGTTGGTTCAATCCTTACAGTCTTATTATGATGAAGAAATGAATCGTTTAGAAGATATTGTGTTTCAAACTGAGAATTTTGCTAAGAAAATATTGCAAGAAAAGCAAAACTTGGGGCAATTACAATCCTAATTAATGGATGAACTAACTACACAAACTACCGTGATTAGTGCCTTGCAGGGGGAAATGAATTCAATATTAAAACATGAAACAGTTGTGATACCCACTAATAGGGGGCATGGGGTTACTAATGTCCCATGGCTTTATCATCAACTTCATCAAGTAAATTACTTTGATAGAAGCATGTCTTTACGATAGACGTGCGCATGTAAATGGTGTGTGTAGTATAAAAAGGGTTTTACCTCATCCTAGTGAAAATGTTATGGATTTCACAATTTATGGTGATGGGATTGAACCACCTCTTTTAGGGTATGAACCAGTGACTCCAACTAATTTTATTGAGATAAAGAGGATTCTTCATTATTTAGGTTGTCGTATAGAAGGTGAAGTAAATGAAAATCTTCATTTGTTGATACTCAAGTTGAAACGGAAGAAATAGAGGTGGACTTATCAAGATCAACAGTGTCTTGAACATTATAATCAGATTTTATGATGTTACCGTCAGAAGTTGCATGATAAAAATAAAAATAACCATACAAGTATACAATATGGATTTAAGGATCGACAGTTATCCATGGGGGACCACGATGTGTTAGACCATTATATAGTTGGGATTGGTGAGTTTTCACAATGGGAAGAGTCTTCCAAAGCACTAGTTGTGTATCAAATATATTTTAAACCTCCATCTCCCTCAGAACTTATCATCTAATATTAATGATGGACAACCTATGGGAGTGAGTAATCGATTAGGTCATGTATCTATGAAGAAATCTGTTGAGGTACCACTCATTAAACTTAACAAGGTTCGAACAGCTTATGTGAGTAATTCTGAAATTGAAACAACCCATTTTGAAGTGGCACCAAATAATTTTCTCTTATTGGGTAGTCAGTTGCAAGGTACTACTTTGGAGAAATTACAGAATGTTCTTAAGAAATATGCACATGTGTTTACTTAGAGCTACACGAATTTGAAAGGTATGAAACCTGAATTGTGTCAACATTATATTGATATTGAACCAGGTGTCAGACCTATACATCAATGTCAACGGCGCACAAATCCTAACTATGACTATGTAGATAAGGTGTATACTGAAATTTCTAAATGATTAGATGTGGGTTTTATCTATCCTGTTTGCGTACAGTGACTGGGTTTCACCTATAGTCATTGTTCCCAAAAAGAATTATAATAAAATCCGCATACGTGTGGATTATCATGCATTGAATAAGCACACTCATAAGGGTCATTTTCCTTTACCTTTCTCCGATCAATTATTAAATAGAGTGGCAAGATATCAACTATACTCTTTTATGGATGGGTTTAGTGGTTATAATCAAATTTTGATTAACCCTGAAGATCAGTCCAAAACTACTTTTACTACTGAATGGGCGACCTTTGCCTATAAAGTAATGCCATTTGGTTGGTGTAATGCACTTGCTACTTTTCAGAGAGCAATGATGGCAAATTTTCAAGATTTTCTAATTAAGTGGATGGAAGTCTTTTTGGATGACTTCTGTGTGCATGGCAATGACGAAAATGTGGTTGATCGATTGGAATAGGTATTTCAACATTGTGAAAGTATAGGAGTTTCCTTAAATCCAAAAAAGTGTGTTTTTGGAGTAGCACGGGGTATATTATTAGGTCATATAGTTTCGAGTGATGGTATTGCAATGGATATGGCTAAAGTACAGAAAATTGCTAATTTACCTACACCCAAAAATTTGAAACAATTATGTGGGTTTCTGGGCCATTTAAATTTTTATCGGCTCTTTATTGAATCATTTGCAATGGTGGCTTCTCCCTTGACTACTTTACTTAAGAAAAATCAACCTTATGATTGGGATTAAGTATGCCAAGCTGCATTTGAGAAATTAAAACTTTGGTTGGTGGAAGGACCAATTTTGGTTTCACTGGATTGGTCTAAAGAGTTGCATATTCATGACAATGCTTCTATGGATACAATGGGAGTGGTTCTATGCCAAGCAGATGATAAGAACATTGATAATCCAATTTATTATGCTAGTCATAATTTAAGTGACATCGAGAAAAACTATATCACAACTGAGAAAGAGTGTTTATCAATGGTGTTTGCTATTACCAAGTTTAGGCATTATTTGTTGGGCAATAAGTTTATTTTTTATGTGGATCGTGAGGCACTAAAATACTTATTGAATAAACCCAAGCTTAGTGGTCAAGTTACTCGATGGATGTTACTTTTTCAAGAATTTGATTTTGAAGTTATTACTTGTGCGGACTGATCCCATATTCTTGCAAACCATATGTCTCGATTAATTACGTATGATACATAGAAAGGTGTAGATGATGACTTGCCTAATGCTAAATTATTTGACATCTCTACTACAATACCTTGGTACGCAGATATTGCTAATTTTCTTGGTATGGCTAAGTATCTACCAACTGCACCTAAGCATGAATGCCGTCGTATTTTGTTGCAATCACGCTCCTATGTTTTAATGTCAGGTTATTTATATAAATATTTTCCTCATGAGGAGATTTATCAAAGTGTGTTCGTGAAGATAAGGTACCACGAATTTTAACTGCATTACATGATGAACCCTGTGGGGGTCATTTTGCAGGAGATTTGACAGCACGGAAAGTCTTATTTGCTAGTTATTGGTGGCCTACCTTATACAACGATACATATGAACATTGTTGCAAGTGTGATGAATGCCAATGTACTAGGCGACCGAGTAAGTGCTCTGCCATGCCATTGAATTTTGTATTAGCCTTAGCACCTTTTGAAAAATGGGGTATAGATTTTGTTGGTCCCATTGATCCATTTTGAAATTACACGACTTGTAAGATTCGACCTAGTGCTGAGCAAGGAGTGGCACGCAAAGAAGAGACCTATCATTGACTTCTCTTCTCATATTTATCAATTTGAGCACGAGGACCAACAATTGTTGATTCGCAGAGAACCAGATCTCCAAGAAGCGAAGATTCTCTCGATGTGACCAAGGTGTTCAAGATTGATTGTAAGTATCTTTACTTATGTTATATTTTAAATATTTCTAAAAGGATGACATGGATAAAGGTGAAAGTTCCACAAGTATCCCTTTGGCCTTATCAAGTAAAATAAGAGCCCAATTTTCGGATGTATTTAAATCTAAACTACCTCTTAGTTTACCTCCTCGTAGGAATGTGGAGCGTAGGATTGAGCTCGTCCCAGGAGCTAATCCAATTGCTAGACCCCCATTCAGGATGAGTCTACAAGAGGAGAATGAAGTCCCTAAGGTGGTGGATGAGTACTTAAGCAAATGATTGATTAGACCTAGCTTTTCACCCTTTGCAGTCCCTGTCTTACTTGTAAAAAAGAAAGATGGTTCTTTTCGAATGTGTGTAGACTATAGGGCTTTAAATAAAATAACTGTCAAGTTGATGGGACCTAAAATGGGCCGACACTGGCTATGGCACTAGCCTAACCTCATGCATACGATAAACAACCCCACCACACGGCCTCGCGGGCCAGGAGCGTCTAAAACTCACTTTGCACTAAATGCTTATGACGATTTTGCATTTGTATCCAATATGTAGTCCAATGTTCACATTCCCTTCTCCTTAGAGGGAGATCCCATAACATATAGGCATAATGCCTCGTAATACACACATAGGGAAGCACCTCTCGGCTGATTGCCGCAGCTCCACTGCGACTCTCCTACACCTTGGGGATTGGCCCCAAGATGCGTCGCTAACATATATAACATTTTCACAAACTCCACTCTTTCATAATTCAGCGTTCCAGGAGATTTTGATTTGCCTCACAAAACTTTCCCCAATGGAAGCACCCGTCTAACCGATGACTTAGGTTTCATATCCTCTTAGTGTTGGTCAAAGTTTATCAATCAATTGCAATGCATTCCAAGAGATACCACGTGACATGCTTGATGCGAGGTGTATGACAATTGTACACAACCATTTTATGATTAAAAAAACCAGCCATGTGAGGTGCGGAAAACAACCCTTTCATGAATTTTTAACTAAGCATTACGTGCTGCACTGCTTTAGGGACTAGCACCGGAACTTCCGTGCTACTAGTCACCTATATTTAATTATGGAACGATCCCTAAATGCTATGCACAAAGAGGGAAATCAAAATTTGTATCTTTTCAGTAATTAGATCATTGCACAAACTTCATCCCCCCCTTACCGTTTAGGTGTTGCTGCGTTGCATAGGTGTAAATGGTTGTCTTGTGTCATTTTTGTATGAAAAGAACAATGAACATGTACTATAACACAAAGGACGAGGCCAAACTGAGGCTTGACCTCATGCTTTAACCTTGCTAAACATTCACTCACATAAATCTTACTTTCCCATATTTTTTGAGCGCGAAAATCCCAATTTTCTCTAAATTTTCACTATTTTTTCCTATTTATTATTCATAAAAAATAGGTATTTTCTGATTTATTTGTGTTGCCTTATTATTTTGACTGAAACTTAACATTTTCTCTGAGTTTATCCCATTTCCATTCCTTTTCCCCAACTCAAAATCGGAAAGAACCACTAATTTCCATTAAAAATGACATTTTCTGGGTTTTAAAGAATTAATAACGACTCTAAATCATTATGGGTTCTGCATTTTTGTAGTTATAGCCCTCAAACATGATGCAAAAAAGGTTCAAACAAAAATTCATTGCATATGAACAACATTTGGACCATGAAACAACAAAAACAAGCAAATTTCTTCATAAAATTGGAGCATATTCCGTGTCTTGCGTGTTGCGGGTTTTTTAATAATTATTCTGGGCAGCCCACAGATCGACCAACAACCATTCTTCAGTGTTGAACCTCTTTCCTTAGCCTCCTCTTCATCTTGAAGTAATCCGATCACAGTCGGACAAGCATCCTTCAGCCCCTCTTCTTCGTGATTTTGTTGCACATGAATTGCCTCTATGCAGGAGAGAGAGGGAGGAGAGAGAAAGACTAGATCTGCATCTCCACAACTGGGCAGCCATTGGAGGAGTGGATTGGAGCAATGGAGAGCAAAGATAGGAAGAAGAACAGGCCAAGATTAGTTGGGGGGTTGTTCTTTGGTCCCATAATCCATCTCTCTCCCATTTCGTGGCATGGCTCCTTCTTCTTCTCCCTGCATGAGAAAAAAATGCAACCCCCCCTCTCCCCCCCCCCCCCCCCCCCCGCCCCCCCCGCATAGTTTTTTGTATTTTTGGGCTCCCCAAAGTGTCACACCCTTTGGGCTCTACTAAAGTCCTTTCCCACTTGGCATTTTGGCCTTTGGCCTTCCGGGCACTCCCTCTTCCATGTCCGGTACTCAAATCGTGGTCTGAAAAATCCTGGGTGTCCGTCTTGTTATCTTCCACTACCGGGCATCTCCTAGGGTCTCGTCTATCATGCCAAAAAATTATGAAAATTCCCCGATCGCTGTCGAGTGGCTCTTTTAAGCACTTTTCGGGCATTGCCACTTAAAATCGTACTGATTTCCACCGCCGCCTTCGACGAAGTCTATTTTTTCCCTGATATTCGTAAATTTTGGCTATTTTTAAACACTTCTCAGCATCAAAAATCATCTATCACAAGCATAGATATCCTATGCCTCTCGTATTGATGATCTCATGGATGCTCTAGGTGGTGCTTCTATCTTTAGTAAGATTGATTTAGAAAGTGGTTATCACCATATTAGAGTAAGGGATGAAGATATTTTTAAATTTGATTTTAGAACAAGATTTGGTCAATATGAGTATTTGATTATGCCTTTCGGTTTAACAAATGCTCTTGGTACTTTTATGATGTTAATAAATGATTTACTAAGACCATACATGGGCAAGTTAATTGTAGATTTTATTGACGATGTGCTTGTGTAAAGTAAGAGTATCCATGAACATGAGTTACATTTGGTGACAGTCTTTGAAACTTTTTGGGAAGCAAAATTCTATGCTAACCTAGACACGAAAATTCTATGTTTAGCAAAGATAGAGTATTTAGGTCATATTCTATCTGATGGGATCAAGATGGACCCCAAGAAGGTTATTGTGATACTTAGCTGGCCGACACCCCAAAATGAAACAGCTCTTCGTTCCTTTTTGGGATTGTCAAGATTCTATAGGAGATTTATATACCCATACTCATATGTAGCTGCTCCTATGATAGATTTGTTGCAAGATATGGTGCCCTATGTGTGGACATCACAATGCAACAAGAAACTTTTGAGAATATGAAACAAGCAGTTTCTACTTCCTGTGTTCTCAAGATAGTTGATCTTAAGAAACCATTTGTTTTAGAAATAGATGCAAGTAGCATCGTGATAGGTATAGTCCTGAGCCAAAAAGGCAAGCATGTAGCTTTTGAAAGCAAGAAGATTTCTCCAAGCCAACAGAATTGGCCAGTTAATGAACAAGAGCTTTATGCTATTATTCATTGCCTTAAAGTTTGGCAACACTATTTATATGGTGCAGATTTTAAAGTTTATATAGATCACCATACCCTTAAGGTATTTTTGTAGTTAACCAGATCTTCGAGGGCACCAAGCTCAATGGGCTGAAATGATGCAAGAATTTCATATGGAAATTCTATACAAGAAGGGTAAGGATAATGTTGTTGTTGATGCATTATCTCATATAATGTATCAAATGAGCTTTACAATTTTAGAAAGCTCATTGCTTCAAGAAATAAAGGAATCACAATTAGAGGACTCTTATATGGCAAAATTTGATCAGGCCATAGAACGAGACTCTTTGATTAGGGATGGACTTGATACTTCTGTTTCATTACCTACTGTTCTTTCTGATAAGGCAAGCTCATTTAAGAACCTTTCAATTGAGAATGGGTTTCTTAAATGAAAAGGCAAGATCTATGTTCCTAGTGCACGGGAACTATGAAAGAAAGTTTTGTTTGATAACTATGATGTGCCTTGCGCAGGACATCCTGGTATTGATAAGACCATACAGCTTGTTAGAAGGACATTTTGGTGGCCAAAGTTGGCCAAGGATGTTTGCCAATATGTCCAACAATGCTTTCAATGTCAAGTTAATAAAGTAGAAAGGGTGAATCCACCAGGTCTGCTAATGCCATTACAAATTCCAGAATCTAATTGGAAAAGTATTTCCATGGATTTCATTGTCGGCTTACCTAGAACCTAGAGACAAAAAGACACTATTCTAGTGATAGTGGATCTCTTCAATAAAGTGTCTCATTTTATAGCCACTCGTGAAAGTGTGGAAGCTCCACAAGTTACAGATTTGTTTATTGATCATGTGTTTAGGTTGCATGGTCTACCTATGTCCATTGTGTCTGATAGGGATGTTAGGTTTATTGGACATTTTTGGCATCATGCCTTTGGTTGTTTAAATGTGTCTTTAAACATGTCAAGTGGTGATCACCCAGAAATAGATGGTCAAACAAAAAGAGTCAATTAGATACTAGAAGACATGTTGAGAGCATATGTATGTGATAAACAAATAGATTGGGATACACATTTGTCTTTGTTAGAATTTGTGTATAACAATAGACCTCATATTGCGACAGGTTTGTCTCCTTTTGAAATAAATTATGAAATGAATCCAAGTTTTCCTAGTACAGTAAGGTCAGATGAGAAATGCCCAGCTGCAGAATTTCTTATTGACATACAGGCTAATAATAAAATTGCTCAAGACAAGTTATAGCAAGCTGTTGATAGGGCTAAGCATTTTGTAGATAAGAAAGGGTCAAGTAGGATCTTTGAATTAGGAGAAAAAGTTTTTCTCCAAGTACCATCCAAGTTGTCTAGTTTATCGACTGGAAAATGTCGAAAGTTATCTCCAAGATATTGTGGACCGTGGAAAATTATTCAGAAGCTAAGTGATATAGCTTATCGATTGGAACTTCCTCCTGGATGCCATATTCATCCAGTGTTTCATGTTAGCAAATTAAGAAAGTATATCTCACGTGATGATAATCTAGTTGATGGTATGGTACCTTTGCAGGAATAGGATTCAGCTGTTGACCATGCACTAGACAAGATACTAGATCAGAGAGAGAAATGGTTGCGTAATCGTACTCTCCACGAGTATCTAGTTGCTTGGAAGGGTCTACAAGTTACTGATGCTACATGCGAATCACAAGCTCTGATTTGACGACACTTCCCATTACTAACCATTGAGGACAATGATTTTTTGAAAGGGGGAGAGAATGTCAGACATAATAACCTTCGGCTGAGAAAGTAGCTCGAGACGGCCATTAATTAGTACGTCTCGGACAAGGGCAAGAAGTGCCAAGGTTTGAAGATCGGGAGATACCCTCAGATTTCTTGCTAAATTGGGTAGGACTTGTCTATTTGGGAACACCGGTCGGGTGTACCATGAAAAAAAGCCCTTGAGACCCGATTAGAAGGTGGAAAGAGGGTATATTTGGTTGGGAGGTGAGTAAGACACAATAAATTTTCTTCTCCCTCTCACAACATCACACAGGTTGACGAAGTCACTGGAGGGAGCCTTGCTACAGAGGAGCTTCTTGTGGCCATTCCATGTGGTTTCGTCCCCTTTTTTAGTCTTTTCCCTTAAGCAGATAATGTTATATGTGTATGTAGGGGCAAATTTCTTTTCGTTTGTTGGGGACCGACAATCAAGGCATGAAATCCTAGGGTTTGGTTAGGTATATCAAGGGGAGATTTGAGTAGTTGCCTACCTCGTGTTAGGACATTGTTAGGCGATAAGGACCTGTGATAGAGGGTAATCCTAGTGACCCTATCCTGCTTGCTTGCTAGGCAGTTGTCCTAGGAGTCCCTGTTAGTGTGTAGCTAGAGAATCCTACCAAATATCAAAAGAAGAGAAAGTTCTAAATCTATCTAAAGATACAAATTACAGAGGTGTGTAAAAAGGTGTTCTAACCCCTCAATAAGAAAAAGGAAAAGAAAAAGGAAGAAATTTTCTAAAAGCAGTTGATTATCCCCTTGTAAAGGCTTGTTGGGAATGAGTCAGAGACCTGGGACTGATACCTTGTCTTCCTAGGGATAGTAGCTAGTAGAAAAGAAAGGAAAGGAAGGTTGGAGAAAAAATAAAAGTGAGTGCGTAATAAAGTATTACGTGTTGCCTTGCGAGAGCTTGGGTACTGAGTTAGGACTTGAGACCAATGCCTTGTTCTCCTTGGGTCACTCTACACTCAACTCCCTCCTTTTTACATGCCCGAGTATGGAAACCTTAGGAAGAAAATGTGTTACAAGAAGAATATGATGCCCAGGCTATAGGAATTCTCACCTAGTAGGAAGTCCTTGTTCAGTTGTCTTAAGTTAGGTAGGTAGGTCAGACTACCACTAGGATGACCTCTTTGATAGGCTTTTTAGCCAATCTGTGTTGGAGTAGTTGGTTAGAGACTTGCTCTGGATTTCTGTTAGATTATGTTGGGCCTCTCCCTTATGGATTTTTATGCCTTGGTTCTGTGAGGGGGATAGGGTGAGAGCTATTCTTGTGCTTTGTTGACCATATGTCTTGTATCAACTTGATGCTCTTTATGATTATGCATAGGCAGATTTGTTTATGGGATCTGACGAGCTAAGTTGCCCTATCTCGTGGTTGCCAATGAGAGATAGATTTTAGGAGCTGATTGTGAACTCTATTTGAAGCATTTGAGGCCATTTTTGGAGCAAAAAAGTGCCCATGAGGCATCAAATACCAATTTTTCATAAAAAATCAAGTGGTCGAATAGTCAATCTGGAGTCCACCTAGATGCATTTCGACGTCAAGAATCCAACGTAAGTCTTGATTCATTGATTGAGGTCATTTCATCCCCCATTTAATCCCCACAAGGTTTGGCATTATAAAGTAGCTACTAGATCCAAGAGCCGAAAAGTGCATGACAAAGGCCAACTTTATAGATTTCGATGCTACGAAGCTGCTTGTCCAGACAGATCTCGAATCCGAGTTCGTTTGCCCATCCAATCAAAATATCCACTTGCGGGACAATGTGAACACGAAAGCTTGAACCGGTTATTTTAATGTTTTAGACCTTAGGCTCAATAAGAAGCCTCAAATTAATGTAAAAATTGTCGAGGGGGGGGGGGAGAAGGGGGCACAAATTTTTTTGCACCCTCTCAAAATCCAATCGGTGCCTCTCCGATACATACCCCTTTGGAGAGAGAGAGAGAGGGAGATTCTCGATCAAGGCAGAGAGAGGAACGAGATGGCTATAAGCCTGCTCATTTTAATGGAGGATTTAAAAACCTAATTTTCTAGTCTTTCTCCCTCCTCTCTCCGCTTAGTGGTTGTTCATAGGCATCAATTCAAGAGAGAAGGGGGAGGGTTGTGATGATGAATCTAGACCAAATGATGATGTTGGAGTGATGGAGGACGTAGATCGGGCGGGTTGAGAGAGTGTATCAGCAGCAAAGAAGAAGCGTCAGTGGTCTCTCGTCTATGAGATACGAGCCTCAGAATCGCAGTTTCTATGCGTAAGTGAGCGGTTCTTATGTTTTATGGAAAATGATTGGAGAGAAAGTGCTTGATTTTGATTGTTCATGATTTCCCATGTTGCATTCTCTCTGAAATATGAAAGAAAACCAGAAAATATGATGATATAATATTTTTTCACAAAACATGCAAAACCCATAAGTTGTGATTTTTATATAGAAATGATGGAATTTGAGATTTTTGTTGAGTATTTTGGGATCATATGGGATACAAATGGATATGAAAATAATGTTGAGTGTCATTGATGAGTGAGAGTTCATAACTTTGAAATATCTCATTTTTATGAAGAAATAAATGAAGATAAATAGCGAAAAAATGGAATTTTTTTTTTGCGTTAGAAAATTAGAGAAAAATAATATTTATGTCCATGAATGTATGGCATGGTTGTAGCATGAGGGATAAGCCTCAGTTTAGCTGTGTCTTCATGTTAAAGTCCGTTTTTATTGGTTTTCTTAATGAAAAACATACAAAAAAAATGCTCTTTACACCTATCAACGATGCAAAACCTAAAAGGTAGGGGGAAAGAGGGGTTTTGATTTTGATTAGTTGCTTAAAATATATGAAATTATAATCTATTTGTTTGTGCATACCACATAGGATGTTTATAAATTAAGTTAAAAGGGGGTTAAGCCGCACGAGAAGGCTCAAGGATAACCCTTAGCAACGAAGCATGATGTGTAGACTAAAATCATGGAAAAGACATATTTGTTGCACCACACACAAAGCTGATTTATAAAATGTTTGAGCACTATGGCATTCACAGTTACATTGCCTATATCACATGGTAACTCATGGATGCATTGCAATTGGTTTGTGATATACACCCCACGTTGAGTTGTAAGGCACCTAAGCTGTAGGTTTAGGCATTTGGGTTCTTTGGGAAATTTTCAAGTGAGGAAATTTCAATCTCTTGGATCATTCAAAATATACAAGAGCGAAGCTTGTTACGTTTGTGTTATTTGTGTCAACGGCGCATCAGGGAGCCAATCCTCTCGGTGTAGGAGAGCTGCAGTGGGGCTATGGCATTCAGTCGGAGGGGTTGCCTTCTATGTTTGTTTTATGTGGTATTTTATACCAAGATGTATGGGATCTCCCTTTGAGGAGTAAGCAAGGTCAATGATTTGAAGCTCGAGCAACAGTGAAGGACAATGCTAAGGAGATGTCTAGTTTCATCATGGAGCAAGTTGTTTGCCATTTCAGTCCACCAAAGGAGATTGCGTGTGATCAAGGGACACACTTCTTGAACAAGGTTATAGTGTCCTTGACTGAAGATTTAAAGATTAAGCATACCTAGACTACCCTGTATAATCCTCAAGTGAACGGCCAAGTTGAGAGTACAAATAAACAATTGGTAGGAACCTTATCCAAGATAGTATCGGAAAGCAAGCATGACTGAGATAAGAAATTATATGTGGCAATGTGGGCTTACATTACGACATTCAAGAGAGCCACATGCCACACCCCGTTCAAGCTAGTGTATAGGGAGTGTGTTTTGCCTATAAAAATAGAGCTCCCCTCTGTGTTTTGCCCTCAATCATTTTTTGGGAGAGGAAGAAGTGTTACAAGAATGATATATGTCTCTGACACATCTTGATAAGATTCGGTTGTAGGCTTTACTACATCAAGAAGTAGGGAAGAGGAGAATGAAAGCCCTTCACGATCTTTGGGCCAAGAAGTAAAAATTTGCAAAATGTCAATTTTAGTGTTGTATTATGATGCTTGTCAAGAGCTCTTTCCAGGAAAATTAGTTCCGAAATGGAATGGACCATATAAGATTGTACGTTTAGGAAAGAATGGCTATACAACCCTTCTAGCAGACTTGCAGGGGGTAGAGTTTAAGACTAAATTTAACTTTAATAAGTTGAAGCCTTACTATGTGTAAGGGCTGACTTGGGCTTGGTGTCCGTGCAAGTCCTTCAGGATTTAGCTTTTAACGTGCAGTAGGTATCTAGATAAATGGATGGGATGCATCATTCCCTATTTGGAGCACCCATATCTTGAGCAATGTTACCACCAAGGTCGAGGGATCTAGTGGAGCAAAGGGTATCAGGTTATTGAGTGGAAAGACGGATCCTTTACGTGGGAGATTAAGGTCTACTGCCACCATTGTCAACGACTTCTGGCTAGCATTCCTATCGAGTTCAGTGAGGAAGGAGGGATTGTGCATGTTATACATCCTCTCTCTCAGCTTGATTTTGACTATCATACGTACAAGTGAGCTGATTATTATGGTGTGGTCTATCAATGAAGCCTGGGTTTATACTTTGTATTTTGATGGAGCTTCCAGAGGGTCCACTAAACATGCGAGCATTGATGTGGTCATTAAAGATCCCCAACATAGGGTTGTCATGAAGATGGGAGTCTATTTAGGACCCTCTTTTACTAATAATATGGCAGAATACAAGGCCTTGATCATGGGGCTAAATGTTTCCCGATGTGGTATTATTCATTGATTATTGGTTATTGAACAACTGTGAAGTTGACCCTCATGCTCAAACTAAGCTATGAAGGAGCCAAAGCTTGATAGGCAAGCATGTGTATACCATTTGAGATAAAAATCAATTGGAAAGACCTCAAACTATGGAAGGACACCTCATTTGAAAAGGATCTCAAGGTTCATTCACTAGTTCAAAGATACATGAGAAAAAGATACACCTCATTTGGAAAGAAACTCAATCTTTATCACTATTTCAAAGATACATGAGAAGAATAAGCTGATGGTGATATAGATTAAGAAAATGTGGGGTACCATCAAAGAGATGAAGAAGACCCACACAACAATCAAGCAACTGAGAAGTCAAATGAAAAATGAAAAATATGTATATGAGATCATGGATGAGGTCAACTACCAACTCATCGTGGTGTGAGAAAGAGGCAAACATTGGCAAGTGAAGCAATCTCATGACCTTTTTGTGGAAGATATCTTTTTGAATTGTGGTTGTAGAGGGAAGCACAACCACCAAGACCCATGGACCACTTATTGTTCAAGCGTTTCAAGCGAGCACTAATGGCTACCTCTCACATAGCCGACGCGTTATCCCTTTCTATGAGTGTAGTGAGCTTACCTTGATGCCCGATTGAGTTGCTTTCTCTCTCAAGCACTCTAATAGCTCCATGATTTGTGATGCAAGCTTAAGCATCCTCAAGTCTCTTCCTCCAAGCTCCATCCTCCATAGCCATGTGCGGGAGAAGAGAAGAGAAGAGAAGAGAAGAGAAGAGGAGAAGATGGAGAGCTTCACCTCCAAGATCCCTCACTCTAAGAAGCTCACTCCCTCACTCCCTCACACTTCGTCCCTCAAGCACTCACAAGGAAGCAAGAGAAGAGAAGGGAAGAAGAAGAAGAGTCCATTTTGCCACACACCAAAGAATGAGCTCTCATTCACTTTTTGAAATTTATATAAAAATCCCTAAATCCCTTTTGGGTAGTCATCCCCTTATCCCCTTTTTTACATGGCGCTTTTTCCCATTGTCCTCCTATCTTCTTAACTTCCTTCCTACTA